>NC_056726.1:1806646773-1806735913 GCF_019279795.1 Protopterus annectens | reverse complement strand
TGACTGTGAATGTCCTCAAAATCATTCATCTCCACACACACAAAGTTTCACAGATGTCATCTCTGGGATTAGAACTCCTACCTACCTAATATGTTACACTACAGTAATATCACAAGCACCACAGAGCTTATGGAGCTGGCCCTTATCCAAAGGGGTATTTCAAGGTGACTGACATCAGCAGGCTTTTTAAAGTAGGGCAATGGGAGGTGTAGTGACTGTGAATGGCCTCAAAATCACTCATATCCACACACACACACACACACACACACACACACACACACACACACACACACACACACACACACAGAGTTTCACAGTTACCACGTTGGGGATTAGAACACTTACCTAGCTAGTATGTTACACTATAGCATTAAGCAGTTATCACAAGCACAACAGAGCTTACATAGGTTCATAGGTTCATAGGTTCATACTAGGCTATCTGCCCGAGGGCATTTACAAGCCTAGCCCATTGTTTTGTGGCTTACGCCACCCCTTTAGTATGGGGAACTATACCCATTATTTTGCTGTGCCTCTGTCGAGCAGTGACACTGAGGTAATCCCTGGGGTATATCTGCGATCTCCCATCCATTGGTCAAGATTTCTCTTGAACAAGGCCAGCGAGGTGCTCTGCCTCACATGTACCGGGATTTTGTTCCACAGCATAGGGAGTCTTTGGGTGATGAATCTATCCCTCCAGCACGTCCTATTAATAGCCGTGTCAAGGTTTAAGTCTCCCGCCCTTGTGGCTCTGATGGATCTAGATTTTTCGAGGTGAAGCATATTCATCAAATCTGGGTTTGACATGGCCTTGTATGTTAGGCAAAGGTCACCTCTGAGCAAGCGGTAAGCGACTGAATAGAGCTGGAGTTCTTTCAGTCGGGCAGCATAGGACAGTTTTTGATACCCTTTATCCTTTTGGTGAGGAACTTTTGTGGCCTCTCCAGCTGCTGCAAGTGTCGGGTCAGATACATTCAATGGGGCATTGTACTCAATCATTGGTCTGATGAGTGATGAGTAAAGGGAGACTATGACCTCCCTTGATCTAGATGAGAATCCCTTCATGATAAGGTGGGCAATGTAGAAGGTCTTCCTAACTACTTTAGCTACATGGGTGTCGAATGACAGACTACTATAAACCTGGGTCCCCAGGTCCCTGATAACTTCTTCTGTGCTCAGTGGATTGCCACCTATTTGGTAGCTAGGGTAACCTTGTTTTTCCCGAAGGGTATGACTATGCATTTTTGGCATTTAACTTTAGGCCGTGGCTCTGGCACCAGTTATCCGCTTCTGTGAGACCCTTCTGAAGGATATCTGTGTCAGATGTGTTTTCTACTATGGCCAGTTTGCAGTCATCTGCAAACTTTGTCAGCCATAACCCTCCTGTGTTTGCTTGTACTGGAAAAGTAGATGCCAAACAAGAGTGGGCCCAGGACTGAGCCCTGTGGGACACCACTTGTGACAGGCTTTGAGTCTGACATGGCGCTAGCAGCTCTGACCCTGTGGGTTCTGTCACTCAGCCAGTTTGCAACCCATCTTGTGATGTATGGGTTGACATTTAAGCTGATGAGTTTTTCAATGATACCCGAATGGGGTATTGTATCAAAGGCCTTAGCCAGATCGAGGTAGGCTGTATGGACTGCCTTTCCCTCATCAATGGCTTTGGTGACTGTTTCAAAAAGTCAACCAAGTTTAAAAGGCATGATCTGCCTTTGACAAAGCCAAACTGGGTTGGATCCAAAGTCTGCAAATTCCTATGTCTTTATTTATGAGGTCCATTATGATCCTCTCCATGGCTTTGCAGATAAGGCTTGTCAAGCTAATGGGCCGGTAATTTCCAGGGTCGGTGGAGGCACCGCCTTTGTGAAGTGGTACCACAGTTGCAGTGCGCCACTCCTGGGTGTATCCAGAGGTAAGACTTTGATTAAACAGCTGTCCTAGCTGTGGGTTTAATTCCTCATTGAGTTCATGGAGCACACAGCCGGGGACACCATCAGGTCCCATGGATGCTGTGTTTTTGCTTTGGAGAGAGCAGTTCTCACTTGGGCGCTGGAGATGTTTGGGGGCTGCAATCGTTTGGTATAGATATCTCTCCTTTGGGGAGGGAGGGAGAAGTTTGCACTGAACCTGTCAGCCAGTATGTTGGCAATGTCTGTAGGATCAGTAATCTTCACATCATTTTGAACAAGTCTGAGCATATCTGGGAGTTTCCTCCCAGGTTTCTAACATAGCTAAAGAAGGCCTTATGATTGTCTTTTGAGTCTTTAGCTATTTTTCTCTGAAATTTGCTTTGGGTGGTGTTATGAGAGCTGTTACTTGTTTACTTATAGTGAGCAAAGGTGTCTTACCTTTTAAGGATTTTGCTCTATCTTGTAGTAGCTTCCTCCTTTTGTTGTAGAGTTTGTTTATGGCTGGGGTCCACCAGACTGGACGCTTGCCTTTGGTACAAAGAGTCTTTGTTTTGCTTGGGATTGCCTTATCCATGCAGTCCTGCAGGTGCTGGTAGAAGGCATTTGTAAGTGATTCAGCGGCTTGAGTACTGTTTTCCGCCAGCTCCGGGGCCTTAAAGGAGACCACACCAGTCTTTAAAAGTGCGAAGTCAGCTTTGAGAAGTTCTTTACTGTGGTCTTTTTATTTCAGTTGGGGTGGGATGAGGACCTCCAGCGAGATTAGTTTGTGGTCTGATCTCACCAGTGAGGCGTACACCTCCGGTGTTGAACATTGTGCTCCCATGTTCGTGATGATGAGATCAAGTATGTTATCTCCTCTTGTGGGGATGGTGACTAGTTGTTCCATGGCATTTGAGTTTATGAATTCCAGGCACTTTTGCGCTAGGCTGTTTGGGCTTGAGTAGTGTTCCCAGTCTATATTAGGGTAATTGAAGTCACCTAGTATGATGGTGTTTGGTGATACATTTATCCCCTCTAGTGTTTTCAGGAAGGCCATGTGAGGTTCCTGAGTTTGTGAGGGTGGCCTGTAACATGCTACAATTTGCAGAGCAGTCTTGCCTATGGTTAATTGCACCTGGATGGTCTCCGATGCATCGTACGTTGCCACCAGTCTTGAGGTGTGGGTGTCCTTGATGAATATGGATACCCCCCCTCCTTTCTTGGTATTGTCCAGAGTTTGGGGCCGGAACGCATGATATGAGGTAAAACCTGATAGCGCTGGGGTGCTCTCAGGAGCCTTGAACCAGGTTTCTGTCACAGCACAGACATCGATGTTCTCCATACTGAGAAGGGCCTCGAGTGCATGCATTTTGAGATTTAGACTTCTGGCATTGAGCAGCATTACCCTTAGTTTTTTCCTTTTTGTGTTCTAGGGTGGTAGGTTTAGAATTTGAGCCTTGCCTAAAAAAGGCACTATGGGGGTGGCAAGAGCCTTTGCCAGTATCCGGAATACCAGGGGTGACAGGTGCAAGCCATCCCTTGCGAAGCAGCGTGGCTTGTCCAGCATGTCATCCCAGGCAGACAGACACTGGATCCCCTTTGAATGACACCAGTGTTTAAGCCAATTGTTAAAGCTGATCATCTTATCTCTGTATTGTGGCATCATTCTTGGTGAAGGTAGGATACTGCTCAAGGTCAGGGTCATACCTGTCTGGGCTACATAATCAGAGAGCTCCTCAATGTCTCTTTTCATGTAGTCCAGGAGGTGCGTCTCAGGTCGCTTACACCAGCGTGGACAATGACTGAATCATATTTGTACCTGCTGTTGAGAGACCTGAGTGCTTGCGTTATGTGGCGGATTCTAGCGCCCGACAGGCAGCTTACTGTGACCTTCTCCTTACTCAGTCTGGTGAGCGGGACGTCAGTGTGTCTGACTATGGAGTCACCAATGACTAGTGTGTCTGGCATTGTGTTTGGCCTTAAGGGCTGTGACTGTTTGACACTCTGACTGTGAGGTCTATGTGTTGCAGGTGTTGTGTTCTGAGGTGGCGGTTGTTTGGGTGTCTGCTTTGGTGGCCTCTGCTGTTTTGGTAGATTTTTGATCAGAGCCTCCGAGTATGTCTTTGTGTGTTTATGTGTATGATTTGAGGTTGTAATGGTAATATGTGAGACTGGGTCTATAGTGTGTGTGGTAACCTTCTCCTCCTGAATGGTCTTGCCAGTCCTATGTTGAGAGAGCTCAGCCTCCAGTTTGGCTGTATAGTTGCATCTCTCGCATGTATTTGTGTTTTGTGGGAGGAGGAGAGGGTTGTCTGTGTACATGAGGCAATTGTAACATTGCCTCAATATTCCCAGGTTCACCAGCTGAGCAGGAGAGGACACTAGCAACTGATCCCTCGACATGCTAGAAGGAATAGACAAAAAACTTTAAAAAGATTCGGGGACGGGTGACCGAGAAATGGGGGGTTGCCTTTTTGGGGTACTATCTATGACAAGAGTGCCGTATCAAGGTAATAAGTACTGTAGGAGCAAGTGCTACGTTTAACAGATAGAGAATAGTCTACTTGGAGTCAAGTAGAGATGATCTTTTTAATTATAGGATACGCTGATTAGATCAGTAGTATAGTTCGAGGAAGGTAGTTTTAAGGGAAAATTTGAAGAGTGGACTTTAGGTAGCCCGAATAGTTTAAACCTGCTTAACCGCCGCTGCCCTAGTGTGCAACGGTAGCAGCTCCGTGCTAAATTGCGCTAAATCGGGCTAAATCGCGCTAAAGCATGCTTTATAGCAGGGGGCTGGAAAAGACAGGAAATGACCCAAATTGGCCAACAAACCACAAGTCACTGCCCTAAACCACTCCTCTGAGGACAAATGAAGGAGTTATGGAAATGACCCCTAGTGGCCAATAAAACTACAGTTTCAAGTCAGTTCTGAGAGTTGGCCAGAGGGTTATTTCAAGGTGACTGACATCAGCATGCATGCTAACATGGGCAATGGGAATTGCAGTGTGTGTGAATGGGCCATAATCCATTCCTCTGGAAACACACACACAACACTCAGTCACACATAACTTTACATTTGACAGGACTGGGTATACAAATACTAGCTGAATACTGATTTGTACTATCATGTTACACAGTTATCACAAGCACCTCAGACAATATAGGGCTGAGGGCTACCAAAAACAATGTCTACAGTGATTGACATCAGCACATCATGTGATATTAACCAATTGGATGTGTGGTGGGTGGGACCACATGATGGAAATCTCTGTGTCACTGTCTGTCTCTCTCTTCCCCATAACTGTGTGTGTGTATGTTTGACCTATTACAGTGTGTTGGTCTTGGATATGTGTGAGTATTCCTATCCAATGTGTGTGCAAAGCATGAGTGGTGTGCAATGTGGTGTGTGTGCACAGACATCTGCGACTGACAGATATGTATAGTCCACTGTTGTTGTCAGACATGGGCTTCATTTGTCTAAGTGTAGGAGCATGCTCAGTATGACCTTTTGTATTTTGTTGTCAGTCATGGGCTTCATTTCTCTAAGTGTAGGAGCATACCCAGATTCTGTATTGATTGTGTGAATCTCTTCCAGGTAGGTTGCACTCCAGTCCATGATTTGGTGTTCTACACCTACAGCTAGTGACATGTTTCTGCAGGATATCTGTAGATAGGTTGACAATATGGAGTCACAATGGGAGAAAGATAGTGGGATACTGTAACTATTGTGTCTGCTCTGCTTGTGTTACATGGGTTGGTGTTAGCAGAGATATTCAGACATATGTACTGTTTTACACTGTGATGTATTCTGTCATCAACTACTGACAGATATACTTATTTGTTCACAGTTACTTCCTGGTAAATACAAGATGAATGGAGCTGTGTCCAGTATTGTGGTCTGCAGCCTACATATTCTAGCACACTCATAGTTTCATAGGTTCATAGGCTGGTACTAGGCTATCGGCCCTAGGGCCTATACAAGCCTAGCCATAACAATTCCCTGGATATTTCTTCCCACAATATTTACTTATCTGTCATTCTGGAAGGGTAGCTGCAGACACTTGCTGATGGGTCTATGTAAATGGTCCAGCACCTTGGTACTATGGTTACTGCGGATCCCCTGCTTGTAATCTATTGACATAAAAGACTGGCCATATCATGCTGCTGGCATATCCTGCTGTGGCCATACCTCTCAGCTGTATAGATTCACCCAGGTTACCCAGAGGCAGGGCTCATATATCTGGTTAGTTCCCCTTCACACTGCAGTTTATGAGAAGGTTTGTAGCCACCCATTACTGGGTTTTCAGGCAGGAGTAGTATGGGCACACATCAGAGTTTCAGACTTCACACACTAAATGGCGTCCATGCTTCTACACCCCCCCACTCTGTTATTCTATCCTCTTCTTAACATTATGCGAGTGATATTTCAGAAGTATCCCTATGGTTGTCCCTTGATCTCAGCAGTATTTAGGGATTGGTCCACAGTTCATGCAGTAGGACATGGTGAGCATGCTACTGGGATTTGTCAACATGGCCTTGCATTTGTGTTTTGTGGACTGTGTTATGTTGTTAGTTTGACTCCATGAGATAACATACATTGGCAGTATGGGTGAGGCACAGGCCTTTGACAGAGGACTGTAGGGCATTTGATAGTGATGCAGGGCATCTATAGCAGGCCAGTGCATTCTGTCACTCCTACATTCCCAGGCCGCAAGCCACTGGATTCCCCTGAGGTGACAGGGCAAGTGTGCGAGGTGTCAATGGCAATAGTTCCTGTCCTTTTTAATCCATTGGTCTGGATGCTGGCAGGGTGCTGCTTACAGCTAGGGACACACCTGCATGGGACACCTCTTCAGCATGCTGCATTCTGTTGGTATGCCCATACAGAAGGTGGGGTCATACTGTACTCATTCCCAACTACAGGGATATGACCTGTGATAAACCTGTGGCTAATGGTGGGGTGAGCTGAGTGCATGTGTGATATGGAAGCTTATTGCAGCTGACTCACAGATATACCTTGGACATTCCCCTTATGCTGCCTTGTGCGTGGACATTGGCAGTCTCTCTTTACTTCATAACTGTGCCTTTTGTGGTCTGCCAGTGATTGGCCAGACTACATCAGTATTTCATACTACACAGACAACTAATGTGCTGCTAACCTGCATGTATAATTCCAAAGTTGTGTGCAGTTGACAGTTAAATTTTATGTACTCTGTCTAGGGTATTTCCACTTGTGTATTGTGTGTATGTCTGGGGCCACATTCATGGCAAGACCATCTTTCAGATGGTGACAGATATTGACATCTGAACAGTGAATATGGATGACTGCTGAATTGGGTATTGCTGGGATGCATTGTGGGTGACACTGCAGTTGTCAGAACATGGCCCTTTCTTCAACAGTACTGGCCATAGGCCACCGAGACACAACCCTCCATGCCTACATGCTGACCACTTCCACACAGTATAGAACACACAACAACCTAAAACACAGACCCCTGCATATTGTACACATGCTACAATCTATCCTGTAAATTGGTCCAGCTCAGGTATCTGTGCTCCACTTTTTTAAACCCACACATACATGTTACTGCATTTCTACATAGGATTGGGGGGGGGGGCACACATGACCACTGTAATCATTTGCTATGACTGTACTGGTATTTCAGGTACTCGGTTGACTTCCATTTTGTTTTGTATTCTAAACTATCATGAAGACTAGAGGCATATCAGTACAGTACAAATCTTAGGTTTTATTGACCAATATTCCAGTTTCAGACTTCTTATCCTACCTGTTGTAGTCTGTCTGTGTAGGTCTGAAAAGGGGATGTTCACCATTGCCATCAATTGTTGGCCTTAGCACTGCCTTTCTTTATGGTCATCTACATCTGTCCTGCTGGCTAAGGCTGTTGTTGGGTATGTGAGCCTCACTGACATGCCTGTGTTTGTCCAATGGACACACATTTGGGCCACCACATGTACTGCAATGGGATTTGTCACCTTGTCTAGTACTGCCTGCTTTGTTGACAGCAATATTTGGTATGGATTTAATGCTGCCCATATTGGTGTCCACTATCTGCTGCCATCCCATTCAGCCACCCAATTCCCTTGCATGCTCACATCCATACCATAGATACAGCTAGCAGAACATATTACTCCATTCAGCAATTGATAGGAAGAGTGACTTACCTTGTGGTTGTGCCAGTATTGAGGATGGTGCTGGAGGGCTGACTATGTCAGATGCACATAGTACACTCCCCGTACATGGTAAAGCACAGGTAGTGTCATGTTTGGCATCCCTTTTACTGTATGTGCAAGTCAGAGAGAGGTGTCATTCCCTGGGTCCCTACCATGTCAGTGTATGTGCTATGTGTTGCCTCTTTGCCAAAGCTTGGGCATACTCTGCAAGCCTCCTTCTGCCTACATGGGTAGGCTCAGGTTGTTCCTTCTCCAAGTCATTATGTGCCTGTGTTGGCCTTGGCAATGGTGGGGGGGCTGTGTGGCCCTGCCCAGTGCTGTTCCTGTTGCAGCTGTTTCCACAGGATCATATTGTGTAGCATGGCACATACAATGAAAATCTGTGTACATGTAGCTGGAGAGTACTGCAAGGCTCCACCAGATATGTACAGGCACCGGAACCGTGACTTGAGCATCCCAAACACATGCTCTATTATGATTCTGGTTTGTGCATGTGCCTTATTATGGATTTCTTGTTCATGTGTGTGTGCATTTCTAATGGGTGTCATCAGCCACGGCTCCAGTGTGTAACCAGCATCCCCCACTTGGTGGCCATATGGGATGTCCCCAATGGCAAATCTCTGGTACAGCTGTGTCATATGCCAGATGTGGGAGTCGTGATAGCTTCCAGGGCTGCCAGCACATGCAATCAAGATAATGCCCTGGGCATCTCACACAACCTGACAGTTGATGGAGGGGAAGCCCTTGTGGTTTATGTAGACCCTACCCTGCTCACTGGGTGGGACTTTGATGTGTACATGCATGCAGTCTATAGCACCCACTACCTCAGGGTACTTTGCTATTTGGTGGAAGAGATGCATATTGCTGGTCAACACCTCACAGGTGTTGAGGAAATATATGTGCTCACCAGCATGTGCCGACATGGCATCCAGGAACTGGTGGATTACCCTGGATGCTGATGCCTGTGAGATCCCCATGATATCCATAGTTGGCCTTTGGAAGGTACCTGTGGCTAGTATTCTTAACCCTACACATACCTTGGTATCCACTGGGAAGGGTTCCCCTCTGTTGGTTCTATGTGTGAGGCGTGGCCAGCGCAGCTCAAGAATTTGCTGTAAGATGTCCCTGTCCACCCTATAGTGCTCCACTATCTCCAGCTCATGTAGCCCCTGGTAGGTTACCCGGGGTCTGTACACTCTTCTCCTTCTCCTCACTGTGGTTTGGTCATCAGCATTCTCATCCTCACCACCCTCAGCCTCTTTCACATTTTGATGTATGACAGCAACAGCAGCCCCTATCATTTTGTTAGTTTTGTCAGGTAAAAATTCTCTGTCTGTGTACACCGGTGGTGTAGAGTTTGTGGTAAAAAACAGACTGAAAGGTGTTTGAATAGTTTACAGTAGTGTGCTGAGCTGGGCTGGGCTGCTGCCTGTGTAATTGGGTGATTCTGATACATTTCACCTGCCAGCTATGCTAGTTCTCCTTGATTGCCTTCCTACTGCTGTTTTCCCTTCCCATTGCCTTCCCGTTTAAGCCCCAAGGCGCAGTGTGCATACCCAGTGCTCAGATGTGAACAGAGCTGCTATTTCTAGTTTTTTTTTTTTTTTTTTAAACCCGGTGCGCAGCACGCACATCCATTTAGGCAATGTAAAAACTGCCAGGCAGCCTCAGACACACCCCTTTCCTTAGCTGTGCTTAGCTAGGGGCAAGCACGGGCCACAGAGCCCCAATAAGCTTACAGCATGCAAGACACTCCCCCTTATGAGGTCATCTACCTCTTATGCTTATACCATGGTGTTGCTGCACCTACACAGTTGGGTGCAAGCTAACACTGAGGGGAAATCTGTGATTCAGTATCAGTCTCCTCATTTGCATAAAACAAAATGCTAATTCCTAGTTACCACACTGACACTGACACTGAGCCTTCCCCCTTAGCAACCACTGTTCTCTGGTATTGTTGTCTTATGCATGCAATTGACTATCATGGCAAAATGCTGATGTGGGTTTAAAAGCTTATTTCCAACTTTTTTCTTATTTTTGGGCCGATCCCGTTTGCGCACCGCTGCCCTATGCTTAAATGGCCGAAATCGGCCAAAAAAAGTTATTATTTTATAATTTTACAACTATTTCCCATGCCAGTGGCCATATATTTGCCCATTGGCATTTCTACTACATTGAATACATCCTTTCTTTGGAGCAGTCATGCCTCTATTTTGTAGTTTGCATAAATGTATTTGGTTAGTAACTGAATACATTTCTGCAGGTTACACTATTCTTGCACAGACGCCTGCCTGCTTCCTGGAGTGCTAATTCTCCTCATTTGTATGTTTTTTACAAGCAAATGGGGTAATTAGCATAGACCAGTGGTGTCCATGCAGGAATAGTGTAGGAGCGCTCGTGCACATCCCGAGACCTCGTTCCTGGAATGCTTGTCGGCAATATTGCGTGCAGCAGCTCTTGCACTATTCCTGCATGCTGTGCAGAGCTTGTTGAGTCCTGGGGTTTGTCTGTGCTTCCACTAAATTATGCAAGTTGCAAAATGTATAAAATGTATTCAGAAATACTCTGTAAGCATCTACAGTTGTCTTTCTTTTATTGGTGGGTTGGGGACTAAATATTCCCTGCACTCATTAGCAGAGTTTTTTTTTTCAAAAATTACCTTAAATACATTTTAATTTCCTCACCCTTTAAGACACTATGGAAACAGGATGCTTTGCATTTAAAATAAAAAGCAATCAAGGAATAACAAGAACATACCTCTTTTTAAGCTACAAAACACCTGTTGTCAATTATTCTATGACATGCTTCTGAAATGAGCAGTTGGATCTTACCTCCAGGAATGGAGAAACAGGATATCTTAGACTGTGAGCTCAAAATTTCTGAAATGCATTAACTGTGTGTGTGTGTGTGTTCTATAACTGAATGCTCTTAAGAAATCAGAAGCAGACAATATTCAGTAACCCATACTTAGTGGAAGTTCAAAACAGAATTAGCTGTAGTTAAAGTTTTTGTATATACTTGCTGTCCATTTGAAATCATTTGTTTTATATTTCTTTTTGCAACTGCCTATTTACTATGTGTTTAATCTTACAAAGCAAAGTGCTTAGTTTTACTACTTTCAAATTATAATGTTATTATTCAATTTCATAAACTTATGGCAGGCTGTTTATTAATTTAAAGATATGGATATTGAGGTAGTAGAATATTAACTTCTGTCTTCCACCTTTCAAAGAATGACTGTTGCAGCTATTTCAGCCAGGCAAGTATATTATCCTTGGTATATTTTATAAGTGAACTGTGACTATGTTACTGTGTTTTTGTTGTGCTACATTGATCTAGCTGGTAATAGCATTACCAAGAACACAACAGTAAAAAGGATTCTGATACTGACTTTGGACTTTTATAATCAGTCACTCTTCAGAAACAGTGTGTGTGTGTGTGTGTGTGTGTGTGTGTGTGTGTGTGTGTGTGTGTGTGTGTGTGTGTGTGTGTGTGTGTGTGCAAGACTGAAGATTTTGTTGGCCAAATTTCAGCTAGTATTAATAAAGTAGCACTGAAAGGCACTTATTTAAAAGTAAGGTGGATTAAGTCGTGAGAAGATAGTAAATGTACTTATTTTGCAGTTGCTCAGTGCAAGGCTTATTTGGCTATGGCAGTTTTTGGTCCTAACCTAATACAGTGGTATGCATTTTCCATACACTCTTTTTTTTGACCCTCATAAGACTTTGCATATTAAGTTGTGGAATTTGCATGCAGGAAGGCAGAAACATAGACTCTACCTTCTTTAATGATGCAGCATTATCAATATGGAGAGATATCAGTACTCACGACCTGCAGTAGGTTACAGGAGGTATAAGGGTGGGGCTATATAGTAGCAGACCCCCTCAGTGTAACTTCATCAGACACTTTGCAAGATGAGATAGTACCACACATTCCCTGTTGTGTGCTAGCCAGACCTCTCAACTGTCTCTATTTTTGCAGAATATTCCTGATGCTTCAAATGTTTGTCCCATTTCTCGTAATATTTTTGATTTTCCAGTAAATCACTTATGATTACTCTCAGTCTTATTGTTCAAAAATGTATACTGATGCAAAAACTTCTAATATTAACTTTTTAAGTGAATTAGAGTAGTATTTAAAATTGTTCCCAGCTTTATCCCCCCACTAATTATTTTTGCCTTTCCTCAAGAGTTTTTGACCAAATAAATTGAGAGATGCAGTCTAACACCAACATTATGATCTAAATTATTTCTGTTGGTGTTATTTCAGCAAACCTGAAATAAAATACTAGGTGGTTAGTGCTGTTGCATTGTTTGATACAGTTTTTTGTCTTTCGGGGCTGTTTTCATTGAAGGGGACTGGAAAACTAACATTGCACCCTCATTAACTCAACAGGTAACACACTCTAATTTGATGTAAACAGTTATGAGTTCTATTTACATGACAGGTATTTCAATGGATTTATGCAATACCGGCATTGCCGTGCAGAATGAAGGGGGTGACATACTCATGGGTGCGCTATCCTTCAGATGAGATGTTAAACTGAGGCTCATCTGCCTGGACTGGTGGCAGCTAAGGTGGATATAAAAGTTCCTGTGGCACTTATTAAAAGAATAGGAGAAGTTCCCTTGTGTCTTGGTTAGACTTCCCTTAGTATGAATGCCACCTCTGGTCTCCCCTGAAAAGAGGCCATTGGCCTAGTGTGACTAACCCAGTCAAAACAAGTATGTATAAATAAATAAATTAATAATGGTTGTCACTATAACTGTCATTTAATTATCTGTCATTTTTTTTAACTTTCAGTAAAGAGCGTGGCAGTAGTGAGAGTCCCAGTTTCTTGCACAACTTCTGGAACCTGTTTTCAGTATATCGTTTTGGAGCAGCTCTTACCTCTTTTAACAGTGGTTATAAATCAAAATAAACTAACTGAACTGCATTGTAGGTTTCCACTGCTTAGTCCAAGTGCCCAGAATTCTTCCTGAGGAGTCAAAATTATCATAATCGAGGAACTGCTAACTGACCACTCTAGTTTCAATTCATAGAACTGCTAACAAGTATTGAAACTACTTTGCTTTTCACCAGTGTCTGCAAAGGGGAAATATATGTTTTATCTTGAACGTTGACAAAATTATCATAATCGAGGAACTGCTAACTGACCACTCTAGTTTCAATTCATAGAACTGCTAACAAGTATTGAAACTACTTTGCTTTTCACCAGTGTCTGCAAAGGGGAAATATATGTTTTATCTTGAACGTTGACAAAATGTGCTACATTTGTCTGAAAATATTTTTCTTACAATGTAACACAAAACAAAATAAGTCTAACATTTTGTTGTTGAATTTGGGTTAATGATATTTTTCTCTTTGTACTAAGGTACAAATGCATTGGGCATGAAATTTTCCCCAATCCCCACCCCTTTTATATTGATTGCTACGCCCTTGACTTGTTATGCTGCTGCATACCAACACTTCATCAAAGCCATTATCCTTCAGCATGACATATTTTAAGGTTTTCTGTATTGTGAGCATTGCCAGGATTGGCATTGACTGCTTTTTTTCCATAAGGAAATTGTCTTTCATTTTTAATAGTGAACTATCAGCGATTGTTAGCATGTATTATGTATTCCATAATTTATTGGTATGGTGTTTTGGTGGTTTTTCTCCACATGTCCTATATGCCCCACCAGCTAGCTACCCCCTCTGGGCCCCAGCAGGAAAAGGAACCTGGAGCTATAAAGATATATATATATATATATATATATATATATATATATATATATATATATATATATATATATATATAGACACATATACATGTGTGTATATATACAGATATATATATATATATATATATATATATATATATATATTTATATCTGTCTATATATATATATATATATATATACGGTCTAGGACACATGCTCTACTAGCATATGTCCAAATCACAAAACATCGAACACACATACACAAAAGCGCTTAACATCAAAAAGTGCTTCTGTGTTTGTGTAGTTAAAAAAAAAAATCTACGTTTCTGCAGGGGAGCTTCGACTCCCTGCACCCCCCACACCCCCTACTTTATTATTCTCACTCCGAGATCGCACTACAGTGGGGAAAAGATAATTTTCCCTTACCCGCACTGCAGTCCGATCTACGAAACAGGCACACATACACAGAAGAGCTTGTTGATGTTAAATGCTTTCGTGTATGTGTGTCCGATGTTTTGTGATTTGGACATATGCTAGTCAAGCATGTGTCTGGATCACATATATACATATAGCTATAGATATTTCTGTATACAGATACAGATATATATTTATACCTTGGCTCTAGATGGTTTTCACTTTTGAACTGTCACTCCAACTGGGAAAACATGTTGTGGCTGGCTGACTGGATATATTTATCTATCTATCTATATATATATATATATATATATATATATATATATATATATATATATATATATATATGTATATATTTATACACACACACACACACTCTCTCTCTCACACACACACACACACACACACACACACACACACACACACACACACACACATGTAGATATTGATATATTTATGTAGCAGGTGGTGTGGGGGGCACAGCCCCCCACATGGAGGGTGCAAGCCCCCTGCTAATAGTTGGAGAAGAGTAATATGTTTTCTTATTTGCAAGTGTTGCTGTACTCTGTTTTTTTTTTCAATATTATGAAATTCAGTATTCTGAGTTTTCAGTATTTTGAACTTTCAAGATTTTGGCTTCAGTATTTTGAATTTCAAGATTATGAGGTTTCAAGATTTAGAAGTGGACCTACATATATATATATATATATATATATATATATATATATATATATATATATACACACACACACACACACACACACACACACACACACACACACATGGGTGTATGACATTTCAGTAAAATTTCATTGCACCAAACAACAAATAATTGAACACAAAAAACAATCTTCAAAAGATATTCAAAAGATCAACAAAAACAAACAATGCAAAGACATCTTTTCTTTTGCCCTCAAAACCCCCTTTTAAATATATATACCTACTGTGAGACAACAAAACAGTAGGGAAAGGGACAAATTTCCCACTCCTCACTCCACCACAATCTTGTTCAGGAAAAGCCAGTTTAGTATGTTCAGCTGATTTTTCAATCAGCTGTACCTGCTTTTGCCTTCTTTGATGAAACATGTATTTAATGTTACATCAGTAACCTATACCAACTCACAGAGTGAAGAAAACTTTCAAAAGAATGGAATTACTACCAGTGCACAATCACAAGGACAGGGATCTCACATTGAAAACAGTATTTATCCTTATGTTCTTCAGTGTATTGTGATTTGGGCAACTGGCACTCAGGAAATTTAACCTTGGCCTCCTGTAGATGTACACATCTTAATATAACACTTTGTCACAGCCCCTACTTTAGAAAGTGGTGTGGCTCTCAAATAGATAATTCCAGTAATGTTGCTGCATGGAATTGGGCAGAAAGACTACCAGGAAATATTTAAATGTCCCTTGAAAGGAGCTTTAATGTAGTGTACTTAAATGACTGAGTGACACAGGAAACCTACCCAACAGGAGTGGCATGACAGCTTTGTACAAATGCATGCACATCAAACCTAGAAGAGGAGGACCTTGAAACTTCATATTGATACAGTGGAGAAAAAGGATGAGATGAGTAAAATATTGGATGCATCCTGGGAAATTAAGAAAAAGGCAGCACAACTGCAGATATTAGAAAATTCTGTCAAATCGCATTGGGTCATAACTCTTTATGTAAGGCAAATAAACACAGAGTCTGGAATTTGGAGCAGAGATTTAAAACCTTCTGCTGCTGCACATAGACACCACAACTGTCCAAGATCACTGCTGAAAAAGGACACTTTGTGCCCAGTGGGCTTGCAGAGTTAATAAATGTTATTCATTATTATAAAGTTATATATCAGTTTGGATGTGAGGCAATGGGGGCCGGGCTGGTAAGAATGAATTCCAAAGGGACCAAAAAAGCTATTTATTATCTCTTGAATGACTAGAAAGAGAAGAATGTTAATTAGCCACTTGAGATTATTTTGGCTTTCTGGGGATGTTTTGAGGCAGTTTATGCTGCATAAAAGAACACAGAAGGATGGCTGCCTACAACAAAATGGTTTTGCAATAGGTTTCATTGAGTAAGCATTAGGGAATCAGGGAAAGCAATTAATGACCATGTTACATAGACTGGAATGAAATGATGCACTGGGTTATCTTTATAAGGATAATTACATTTACTGGGGTTATGGCAGATATTATTTGTAATATTAACTCTGTTTAATAAGATCCTGGAGACCTTCCTGTTTCCTGAATGATGGATGAAGGCATAGCCACAATTTCTATAATTCCAAAAGAAGAAAACTCCTTTATGAAACAGTTCGTACATGCCTATATCACCCTGAACCAGGGCTATAAACCCTTATTGGCGTGCTGTTGTCCAGGCTGACCATACTGCTTACTGATTAATATTACTCTGTACTGCCTGATATTATTCATCTATATTGGTGTGGTCTTATTACTGCTCAACAAACATCTGGTAATGTAATATACCACTTTTGTTAATAAAAGAAGCACAACATTTGAAATAAATCATTTACCAGTGGTCATTCTGTATGCACTGAAGTCCTTCCACAAAATGTTTCAAGAACACATGCTTCTCATTTTGGGGACATTCAAGTTTCAGGAAAATTTCTTGGTGTTTCTACAACATATTTATCATGGACCCATGACAAGGGCCAGGGTTAATGCAAACTTGTCAAACCCCTTTGACTAAGGCAGTGGAACAAGAGAGATGTGCCTGTTATCATCCCTTCATTTTGCACTTTATGTGGAGGCAGTCATGGAGATACTTCAAATATCTGTGAGTAATGGGTTCAGCTAGACAGGACAGGAAATAAAACTTAATTATAAGCTGATGATTTGTTCATTTGCTTCAGTGGTATTGTAATGATTTACAAACATTTACAATCTGTTTCAATGTTTTGGAGAAATACTCAGAATATAAAATAAATATGGCAAAACCTCCAGTTATACTAGTTAATTTCTTGCTCTTAGATGCTTTGAGGGGCCAGTTTTCCATGTAATGAGAATATACGTTTTGAGGGACAAGTTTTCCCTGTAGTGAGAATATATGCTTTGAGTGGCCAGTTTTCCCCATAGTGAGAATATACATTTATTAAATGCCTGGGCATTTAAATGGTGCCAGATTTTAAAGTTTTCAGGCAATCATTATGATCATCATCAACCTCTTTTTTTTTTCCATTACCTTCATGTGGTCAGGGTGGCATGTCAGCTGTCACCACCTCTCTTGATTCAGTGCCACCTATAGTCTTGGCTAACTATTGCAAGTCTTCTCTAATATAATCTATCTTTTGCCTAAACATCCTTATTTTCTTTTGACTTCTTCCTGTTTATTCCAATTTTTTTTGCAGCAAATCATCTTCTGCTTTCCTACACTTGTGCCTAAACCACTGTAAACCATTCTTTTTGACATTCTCTGTGATTAGAGCTAGGTTTGCTTTTGCTTTGGTGTCATTATTTCTTCATCTGCTTCACAGTATGCATCCTACCACCCATCTCAGGGACTTCATCTCCTTGATCTATGGCTTCCTCAACTGCCATACCTTCTCTGCCCTTTCTGTAACTTATAGAAGAACTGATTATATCATTCATTGCACACCTTACTTTTCAGCTTCTTTGGAATTCTGTCACACATTACCCCCGATGCTCTGTGGCAGATGGCTGCAGCCCTTCTGAGTCTAGATTTGTCCCCCTCATTCAACCAATTGAGATGCTGCCAACCTGAGAATGAGCCAGTGGCAAAGGCAATAATCCACCAAAATGGAGTAAAAAAATCAGACAGGTGTAAAAGCAAATTGCTTTATTCAGGATTTAGTGCTTTCATTCCAACATGGAACTTCCTCAGAATCTACAAAACTGCTTGCATCATTTCCTTATAAGCAAGCTTACTTAAAGGTATAGTATGAAAGTATAAAAATGGCCGTTATCTACCTAGAGGTATATTTAAACTACAAACAAATATAATATAATGCAATGCACAATCACGTATAAATTACTAACCTGTGTTATGTTACCATCCCAGAACAGTCTTAACTAAGTATAAAATAAACAGCAACTTTAACTATCCAACCATAGACTGGAAGAGCTACTCATGCCAAAACACAAATGCCCAGAGATTCCTTGATTTCGTCAATACCTTGCACCAACTGATCGACACCCCCACAAGAGGTGATAATATCTTGGACTTGGTATTAACCAGCATGAGTAACCACTGCACCATCCCTACAATGTCATTATCCCTGGTGAGATCTGACAACAAAGCAGTCACTTTCAAAGTCACCATTTCCCCCGACCCCCCCCCCCCCAAGGTAAAGTCAAACAAAAAAAACTTCTCCCAAGCTGATTAAAACCTCCTGAGGGAAGGTATAAACAGCTTCACAGCCCCCTCCCCCTCCATAAGAACTAGCACATATGTCCAAACCTACACCAAAGAACTATACAAGCATTTATATAGCTGCATGGAATCAGGCATACCAGACAGGACAAAATCCTCCTCCTCAAGGAAGAGTAAACCTGTCTGGTGGACATCTGCATTAAATAAACTCTAGAATAATAGGGAAAACAATTGCTGTCCAGAACCAAGAAGGATCAGGTGCCTAATTGGAAGCAATCTCTCCTTAGCCTGAACAAGCAAATAAGAGCACTAGTGAAATCCTACAAAGCAAACTTTGATTCCAAACTGGCCATATCTACTAAAGACAATCAGAAGGCTTTCTTCATATATGTCCACAATCTCAAAGGAAGCACTCAGATCTGCTCAGAACTGGTGGTCAAGAACACCACATACACAAATGCCGTAGAGGTGGTTACTGACTTGAAACTGTAGTTTTATTGGCCACTAGGGGTCATTTCCATAACTCCTTCATCTTCCTCTCTTAAAACCTAGTTGCCTTGTGGTTTGAGCGTCTTTTCAGGCTTGTTGGCTGTTGGTGAAGCACCCTCCAAGAGGAAAAAACGCTGAGAGAAGAAGGGAGCCACTTTTGAGATTTTAAGTATTTTTTCTCTGTTTATTTGCTAAGTTTTTCTGCATAGCTGCCTAGCTTGAGCATTTTCTGGCTTGTTAAACTTGATTTCTGTATTAGTAGCTGTATTTAGAGCACAACCAAAAGCTGTTTGCTGAATTTCCTGTTTGCACTTAATTTTAAATCGTTTTTCTTAAAACTTGCATATTTTCTGTCCTTGACCTAGCACTCTTGTGTGGGGTCATTTACTGCACTGTTATAACTTGATATTACTTGTGAACCTCTGCTATCTCTGAAAAAACAAGAACAAAAAAAAAATCTTGCTATTTGCCACTATTCTGAGATTTAAAAGTTCAGTTACAGGCTTGCTGTTCCTGAACTGTTTGAAAGTTTCTGTGAGGCCATTTTTGCTTGGGCTGAAGGAGGGTCTCTGTGTTCATCAGTGGCAGTGACTAACATTGAGCAGCTTCCTGCCCCCGTAGAGGTGGTTACTGACTTGAAACTGTAGTTTTATTGGCCACTAGGGGTCATTTCCATAACTCCTTCATTTGTCCTCAGAGGAGTGGTTTAAGGCAGTAACTTGTAGTTTATTGGCCATTTTGGGTCATTTCCTGTCTTTTCCAGCCCCCTGCTATAAAGCACGCTTTAGCGCATTAGCGATTTAGCGGAGTTGCCACTGTTGCACACTAGGGCAGCTCGGTTAAGCAGGTTTAAACTATTCGGGCTACCTAAAGTCCACTCTTCAAATTTTCCCTTAAAACTACCTTCCTCGAACTATACTACTGATCTAATCAGCGTATCCTATAATTAAAAGATCATCTCTACTTGACTCCAAGTAGACTATTCTCTATCTGTTAAACGTAGCACTTGCTCCTACAGTACTTATTACCTTGATACGGCACTCTTGTCATAGATAGTACCCCAAAAGGCAACCCCCATTTCTCAGTCACCCACGTCCCCGGAATCTTTTTAAAGTTTTTGTCTATTCCTTCTAGCATGTCGAGGGATCAGTTGCTAGTGTCCTCTCCTGCTCAGCTGGTGAACCTGGGAATATTGAGGCAATGTTACAATTGCCTCATGTACACAGACAACCCTCTCCTCCTCCCACAAAACACAAATACATGCAAGAGATGCAACTATACGGCCAAACTGGAGGCTGAGCTCTCTCAACATAGGACTGGCAAGACCAGTCAGGAGGAGAAGGTTACCACACACACTATAGACCCAGTCTCACATAGTACCATTACAACCTCAAATCATACACATAAACACACAAAGACATACTCGAGGCTCTGATCAAAAATCTACCAAAACAGCAGAGGCCACCAAAGCAGACACCCAAACAACCAGCACCTCAGAACACAACACCTGCAACACATAGACCTCACAGTCAGAGTGTCAAACAGTCACAGCCCTTAAGGCCAAACACAATGCCAGACACACTAGTCATTGGTGACTCCATAGTCAGACACACTGACGTCCCGCTCACCAGACTGAGTAAGGAGAAGGTCACAGTAAGCTGCCTGTCGGGCGCTAGAATCCGCCACATAACGCAAGCACTCGGGTCTCTCAACAGCAGGTACAAATATGACTCAGTCATTGTCCACGCTGGTGTAAACGACCTGAGACGTACCTCCTTGGACTACATGAAAAGAGACATTGAGGAGCTCTCTGATTATGTAGCCCAGGCAGGTATGACCCTGACCTTGAGCAGTATCCTACCTTCACCAAGAATGATGCCACAATACAGAGATAAGATGATCAGCTTTAACAATTGGCTTAAACACTGGTGTCATTCAAAGGGGATCCAGTGTCTGTCTGCCTGGGATGACATGCTGGACAAGCCACGCTGCTTCGCAAGGGACGGCTTGCACCTGTCACCCCTGGGATTCCGGATATTGGCAAAGGCTCTTGCCACCTCCATAGTGCCTTTTTTAGGCAAGGCTCAAATTCTAAACCTACCACCCTAGAACACAAAAAAGGAAAAAAACTAAGGGTAATGCTGCTCAATGCCAGAAGTCTAAATCTTAAAATGCACGCACTCGAGGCCCTTCTCAGTATGGAGAACATCGATGTCTGTGCTGTGACAGAAACCTGGTTCAAGGCTCCTGAGAGCACCCCAGCGCTATCAGGTTTTACCTCATATCATGCGTTCCGGCCCCAAAATCCGGACAATACCAAGAAAGGAGGGGGGGTATCCATATTCATCAAGGACACCGACACCTCAAGACTGGTGGCAACGCACGATGCATCGGAGACCATCCAGGTGCAATTAACCATAGGCAAGACTGCTCTGCAAATTGTAGCATGTTACAGGCCACCCTCACAAACTCAGGAACCTCACATGGCCTTCCTGAAAACACTAGAGGGATAAATGTATCACCAAACACCATCATACTAGGTGACTTCAATTACCCTAATATAGACTGGGAACACTACTCAAGCCCAAACACCCTAGCCCAAAAGTTCCTGGAATTCATAAACTCAAATGCCATGGAACAACTAGTCACCATCCCCACAAGAGGAGATAACATACTTGATCTCATCATCACGAACATGGGAGCACAATGTTCAACACCGGAGGTGTACCCCTCACTGGTGAGATCAGACCACAAACTAATCTCGCTGGAGGTCCTCATCCCACCCCACCTGAAATAAAAAAGACCACAGTAAAGAACTTCTCAAAAGCCAACTTCACACTTCTAAAGACTAGTGTGGTCTCCTTTAAGGCCCCCGAGCCGGCGGAAAACAGTACTCAAGCCGCTGAATCACTTACAAATTCCTTCTACCAGCACCTGCAGGACTGCATGGATAAGGCAATCCCAAGCAAAACAAAGACTCTTTGTACCAAAGGCAAGCGTCCAGTCTGGTGGACCCCAGCCATAAACAAACTCTACAACAAAAGGAGGAAGCTACTACAAGATAGAGCAAAATCCTTAAAAGGTAAGACACCCTTGATCACTATAAGTAAAAAACTAAGAGCTCTCATAAAATCATCCAAAGCAAATTTCGAGAGAAAAATAGCTAAAGACTCAAAAGACAATCATAAGGCCTTCTTTAGCTATGTTAGAAACCTGGGAGGAAACTCCCAGATATGCTCAGAGCTAGTTCAAAATGATGTGAAGATTACTGATCCTACAGACATTGCCAACATACTGGCTGACAGGTTCAGTGCAAACTTCTCCCTCCCCCAAAGGAGAGATATCTATACCAAACGATTGCAGCCCCCCAAACATCTCCAGCGCCCAAGTGAGAACTGCTCTCTCCAAAGCAAAAAACACAGCATCCATGGGACCTGATGGTGTCCCCGGCTGTGTGCTCCATGAACTCAATGAGGAATTAAACCCACAGCTAGGACAGCTGTTTAATCAAAGTCTTACCTCTGGATACGTACCCAGGGAGTGGCGCACTGCAACTGTGGTACCACTTCACAAAGGCGGTGCCTCCACCGACCCTGGAAATTACCGGCCCATTAGCTTGACAAGCCTTATCTGCAAATCCATGGAGAAGATCATAATGGACCTCATAAATAAAGACATAGGGAATTTGCAGACTTTGGATCCAACCCAGTTTGGCTTTGTCAAAGGCAGATCATGCCTTTTAAACTTGGTTGACTTTTTCGAAACAGTCACCAAAGCCATTGATGAGGGAAAGGCAGTCCATACAGCCTACCTCGATCTGGCTAAGGCCTTCGATACAATACCCCACTCGGGTATCATTGAAAAACTCATCAGCTTAAATGTCAACCCATACATCACAAGATGGGTTGCAAACTGGCTGAGTGACAGAACCCACAGGGTCAGAGTTGCTGGCGCCATGTCAGACTCAAAGCCTGTCACAAGTGGTGTCCCACAGGGCTCAGTCCTGGGCCCACTCTTGTTTGGCATCTACTTTTCCGAAGTACAAGCAAACACAGGAGGGTTATGGCTGACAAAGTTTGCAGATGACTGCAAACTGGGCCATAGTAGAAAACACATCTGACACAGATATCCTTCAGAAGGGTCTCACAGAAACGGATAACTGGTGCCAGAGCCACGGCCTAAAGTTAAATGCCAAAAATGCATAGTCATACCCTTCGGGAAAAACAAGGTTACCCCTAGCTACCAAATAGGTGGCAATCCACTGAGCACAGAAGAAGTTATCAGGGACCTGGGGACCCAGGTTGATAGTAGTCTGTCATTCGACACCCATGTAGCTAAAGTAGTTAGGAAGACCTTCTACATTGCCCACCTTATCATGAAGGGATTCTCATCTAGATCAAGGGAGGTCATAGTCTCCCTTTACTCATCACTCATCAGACCAATGATTGAGTACAATGCCCCATTCGGAATGTATCTGACCCGACACTTGCAGCAGCTGGAGAGGCCACAAAGTTCCTCACCAAAAGGATAAAGGGTCTCAAAATCTGTCCTATGCTGCCCGACTGAAAGAACTCCAGCTCTATTCAGTCACTTACCGCTTGCTCAGAGGTGACCTTTGCCTAACATACAAGGCCATGTCAAACCCAGATTTGATGAATATGCTTCACCTCAAAAAATCTAGATCCATCAGAGCCACAAGGGCGGGAGACTTAAACCTTGACACAGCTATTAATAGGACGTGCTGGAGGGATAGATTCATCACCCAAAGACTCCCTATGCTGTGGAACAAAATCCCGGTACATGTGAGGCAGATCACCTCGCTGGCCTTGTTCAAGAGAAATCTTGACCAATGGATGGGAGATCGCAGATATACCCCAGGGATTACCTCAGTGTCACTGCTCGACAGAGGCACATCAAAATAATGGGTATAGTTCCCCATACTAAAGGGGTGGCGTAAGCCACAAAACGATGGGCTAGGCTTGTAAATGCCCTCGGGCAGATAGCCTAGTATGAACCTATGAACCTATGAACCTAAGATATAGCCAACCTGCTGGCAGACAGTTTCAGTGAAAACTTCATTCATCTGTCCCTCCTAATCAGTAAATCAGGACATTTACAGCATAGATTCATAGGTTCATAGGTAGGTACTAGGCTATCTGCCTGAAGGAATTTATAAGCCTAGCCAGAATGTGTTGGCTTTCACCACCCCCTTAGATTAGTTCCCTGTGCCTCTGTCCAGCAGAACCACTGAAGTGATCCCCTAGGTAAACTTTCTGTTTCCCATCCACTCATCAAGGTTTCTTTTGAAGAGTGTTAGTGAGGAGCTCTGCCTAATGTAGATTGGGATCTTGTTCCAAAGCATGGGAAGTCTCTGGGACAGGAATCTATCCCTCCAACACATCCTATTTATTGTTGTGGTGAGGTTTAGATCCCTAGAGCATGTGGCACATGGGGATAAGGTTTTCTTTAGGTGGAGCATGTCCATCAATTCTGGGTTGGACATGGCCTTGTATGTCAGGCAGAGGTCACCTCTGAGTAGGCGGTATGCAACCGAGTACAGCTGTAATTTCTTCAGTCGAGCTGCATAGGGCATCTGTTTGAGGCCAGTGATCCTCTTGGTGAGGTATTTCTGTGGTTTTCCAATTGTTACAGGTATTGTGTAAGGTACATCCCAAATGGGGCATTGTACTCTATGATGGATCTGATGAGTGATGAGAAGAGGGGCACAATGACCTCTTTTGATCTGGATGTGAACCCTTTTGTGATTAGGTGGGCCATGTAGAAGGATTTTCTAACCACTTTGGCAATGTGATAATCAAAGGTGAGAGTACTATCTACTTGGGTCCCCAAATCCCTTATTATGTCTTCTGTTTTTAGGGGACTACCACCTATGTGGTAGTTTGTGAGTACTTTGTTTTTCCAAAGGGGATAACTATGCACTTTTTGGCATTTAGCTTGAGGCCATGATTTTGACACCAGGTATCCATCTCAGTGAGACCCTTTTGGAGGATGTCATTGTCAGCCGGAGAGTCAGTTATAACCCCTAGTTTGCAGTCGTCTGTGAACTTGGTCAGCCATAGTCCTCTTGTGCTTGCCTGTACCTTTGAGAAGTATATGTTGAACAGGAGGTGTCCTAGGACTGAGCCCTGGGGAATGCCACTTGTAACCGGTTTAGAGTCAGACCTAGCTACGGCAACTCTCACCATGTGGGTTCTGTCTGTGAGACAGTTGGCAACCCATCTTGTGACGTAGGGATTTATGTTCAGGCTGGTGAGCTTGTCTATAATACCAGAATGGGGAATGGTGTTGAAGGCCTTTGCGAGGTCTAGGTAGGCTGTGTGTACCAGCTTTCCCTCATCTATAGCCTTGGTAACTGTCTCAAAGAAGTCCACCAGGTTTAGGAGGCATGATCTGCCCTTAACAAAGCCAAACTGGGTAGGGTCCAGTGCTTGGAGGTTCCCAATGTCTCTGTTAATGAGTTCCATGATGATGCGCGACATAGCCTTGCAGACCAAGCTAGTCAGGCTTATAGGGCGATAGTTCCTGGGGTCTGTTACAGTTCCACCTTTGTGGAGAGGAATAACCGTTTCTGTGCACCACTCTATGGGTACATAGTCTGTGGAGAGGCTGAGTTTGAACAGTCTGTTTAGGTAAGGGGGTTAGTTTGTCTTTGAGCTCATGTAGGACACAGCCTGGGGCACCATCCAGTCCCATTGATGCTGTGTTTTTGGCTTTGGAGAGGGCTGTTTTAAATTGAGTGTCTGTGATTTCAGGGACTCTACATTCTTCTGGTATGGTTATGGGCCGTTTTGGAGGTGAGAGGGGGGAGACATTTGCGCTGAACCTGTCTGCCAGGATGTTGGCGATATCGGTCGGTTCAGTGTATTTTGTGCCATTCTGCACTAACTCCAAGCAGATCTGAGCATTGCCACCTAGATTCTTGATATAGCTAAAGAATGCCTTGTGGTTATCTTTGGAGTCCTTAGCAATTTTTCTTTCAAAGTTCACCTTGGATGATTTTTATGAAGGATCGTAGTTTCTTGCTGATACTGATCAGGGATGTCTTCCCTTCTTGGGAATTTACTCTTTTCTGTACTAGTTTCCTCCTTCTATTCTATAGCTTGTTTATGGCAGGAGTCCACCAGACTAGTTTCCTTTTCTTGGAGGAGTGAATCTTGGTTTTGCTTGGGATGGCATGATCCATGCATTCTTGTAGGTGCCCGTAGAATGCATTAGTAAAGGATTTTGCAGCTTGGACAGCATTATCCTTCAGCATGGGGACTTTGAAGCTTTCCACCTTGGTCTTAAGTAACGTGAAGTTTGCTTTTGGAAAGTTTTTCATGGTGGTTTTCTTGTCCGGGGGTGGGGGCAGAATGTGGATATCCAAAGTGATTTGTTTATGGTCATATCTAACCAGCGAGGGGTTGACCTCCAGTGTGGAACACTGGTCACCCATGTTGGTGATGACCAGGTCCAATATGTTGTCACCTCTGGTGGGAGTGTTGGCCAGTTGAACCAGGGCGTTTGAGTTTATAAATTCTAGGAAATGTTGGGCAAGGGAGTTAGTACTTGAGTAGTTCTCCCAGTTAATGTTTGGGTAATTGAAATCACCCAATATTAGGGTGTTTGGTAGGACCTTTATGTTTCCCAGTGTTTCCATAAATGCAGAATGGGGGTCCTGGGACATGGTGGGTGATCTGTAGCAAGCTACAATTTGAATTGTAGTTTTGTCCATTGTTAGTTGCACGTGGATGACCTCTGAAGCATTGTGCTGTGCCACTAACCTGGAGGTGTGGGTATCCTAGATGAATATGGATACGCCTCCGCCTTTTGTATTTCGGTTTGGGTTCTGTGACTGAAATATATGGTATGAGTTGTAGCCTGGTAGTGCTGGGGTGCTCTCTGGAGCCTTAAACCAGGTTTCTGTTACTACACATATATCGATTTTCTTCATACTGAGGAGTGCCTCAAGTGTATGCATTTTGAGGTTCAGACTTCTGGCATTGAGTAGCACCTGCCCCCTTCCCCTTATCTCTAGGGAACAAGTCTTCACTGCCCTTTTCAAAGGCAAAAAATACAGCCTCCATGGGATCCAATAACATCCCAGGCTGTATCCTACATGAACTCAGACAGTAACATGCAGCAGCATTAGGCACCCTATTCAACCAAAACCTGAGTACTGGCCTCATCCCAGCCGAGTGGAGGACAGCCACTGTCATACCTTTGCACAAAGGTGGAGTGTCCACTGATCCAGGAATTTATAGAGCCATCCATCTAACTAGCCTGATCTGCAAGACCATGGAATGAATGATCATGGACCTCATTAACAAGGACTTTGGCAACCTCCAAATACTCAATCCCACACAGTTTTGTTTCATCAAGGGGAGGTCATGCCTGTTAAATTTGGTCAACTTCTTTGAGACAGTCACTAAAGGCATGTATGAGGGGAAGACAGTGCACACTGCCTACCTTGACCTGGCCAAGGCCTTCAATACTATTCCCCACTTGGGGATAATAGATAAACTCTCTCAACTAGGCATCAATCCATATGTTACCAGATGGGTAGCAAACAGGCTCACTGATTGAACCCACCTAGTTTAAATAGGAGAAGCCATCTCAAACAGTAGACCTGTAATGAACAGTGTACCCCATAGATTGGTCTTGGTGCCTTTGTTATTTGAGATATACTTTTCTGAAGTGCAGGCCAAGGCCAGTTGGCTTTGTCTGACCAAGTCTGCAGATGACCACAATCTGGGCACTGTCATTAATTACCCTAGTGATGTGGACATCTTCCAAGAGTGTCTCACCCAAACAAATGACTGGTGCCAGAAACATGGCCTCAAACTGAATACCAAAAATGCATCATCATCCTCTTGGAAAACATGACATCCACACAAACTATCACATTAATAACAAGGTCCTAAGCATGCAATCAGTCATGAGGGACTTGAGTACGCAGGTTAAATGACCACAGAGGCCTTTGTAAGCCTATCTATGCATTCCAAATCTCTGACAAGTTCTAGTACACTTTATAAGTGTAAGCAGGGGCTTTAGATGTGAAACATTTATAAACAGGGGCCTGGGAGATGAACCATTTACAGGCTGCCTGTGTCCATTAGAGACATAGGTGCCAAACCAGGGATGAATTTCCTGTTCCTCATCCAGTTGTCCAAGTTGCACTTGAATTGGGTTAGGAAGGAGCTCTGCTCCACGTGGATAGTGAGCCTGTTCTACAAAAGGGTTAGTCTCTGGGATACATACCTGTCTCTCCAGTTGGTCCTGTTTATATCACAAGCAATGTTTAAGTCTTTAGAACAGGTAATTCTGGTGCTGTTTGTTTTGCGGATATGCAGGAAGTCCATCAGAGTGGGTTCTGATAATGCCCTGTATGCCCTTGCGGCAGTCTGCAGAAGACATGTTACTTACGCCCTGCATTCTTTTAGTGAGGAACCTCTGTGGATGTTCCAATTGTTGGATATGCCTGGTTAGGTACATAGCAAATGGGGCATTGTACTCAATGATAGGTCTGAAGAATGTTGAATACAGTAGAACAATGACTTCTTTGGACCTAGATGCCATACCTTTGTTTATAAGTTGCACAACATAGAATGATTTCCTCACTACTGTAGAAACGTAACGGTCAAAGGCTAGATTACTGTCCATGTGTGGTGCGCTGAATCAGTCAGGTAGACAGGAAAGAGGCACAACAGGCTTAGGAAATCTCAATATGTAGTGATGGTGGTCTGTGGATATCTAGCAGATGCTTTTGTGCTAGGTGAGTTCAACTCCCACCTCTGGAAGAGCTTAATCTAAATAGTAGGGGATCTTAGGGACATGAGGTTTCTGTGGACCACACCTCAGTAATTAATAGATTATCAAGGGGATGTAGGAAAAAGGAAATTGGTGCTTGTTATGACCCTAACCACTTCAACAGCTAATGGGCACCAGCATTGTGTAAAGCCATGAATTTGTGAAAGAGACATTCCATTCAGGCTTTATGGGAGACCAGGTCTTTTTTTTACTCAAATAATTTTATTTTCAATTAAAAATAACATTTACATAATATTTTAAATATCATTATAAACAACTATACACGATATTTACAATAGCCTGACTTACAACTATATATACTGTATGTTAGTAAATATAGAATTGACAGATCAGTTATCAGAGATACAATATTGATTACTGAAGAGTGTCCAACAAAGATATAACTTTCTTCCAAGGATTGTTTATCAATGGCCTGGGATAGATTTGTAGTTCTTTGATTTTTATTTCCATCAATGCAGTTGTCTTCAGTAAAGTGTAGAATTCTTCCAAGGTCAGTGGTGTATTTGAATTCCACGTTCTGGTTATGCATAACAAATACATATTTATCTTATTCAGGTAGGGACCGTCATTTACATTTATTATAATCAATGCTTTAGTTAAGGTAAAGGATTCATTAAATAAAGCTTGTAAAAAATGATTCATTCCATTCCAATATTATTTAATTTTATTACATTCATAAAAAATATGAATCCTGTCTGCTTTATTTGACTTTTCAGACCTCCAGCAAAAAACATTTATAGTAGAACTAATCTTTGATAATTATGTCTGGTGTTAAAAATGCTCTAAGTAAGTATTTCCAGTTAAATATTTTCCAGTACTGTGTGTTAGAGGTGCAATTAACTGATAGTAAGATATTAGATTTAATTTCTTCTGTTAGCTGTAATGACTGACCTTTTGTTAGGAACTGTCATTATGATGGTTTGGGAATTGTTTTATATGTTATTAACTCTTTGTATAGATTTGAAATGGGATTTTTCTTTTCACAACTATTATATATAAATTCATATAGAAAACTTATTAGATTTGGAATATCTTTAAATGAGGAATTTAATAATTAGTTCTGCTGTGGCAACCCCTAACCGGGAAAAGCCGAAAGACACAATTAATTAATCTGCATAAATCTTGGGTGTACATTAGAATGCTTTATAAGGTTAACCAGTCTTTTGTTGGAATATTGTAAGTAGTTCTTATCATATGTATATCTAAAACATTTACATTTTTTACAAATTAAAACCAGCATAAGAATCCACTTTGTTCCCAGGAGGTTATTGTTTCCCTATATATTTTATGAAGAAAGTTCTTAGTGATGGTAAATTAGATTAAAAGGTCAAACCAAAGTTTTAGATCTATGTTTGCATTGATTCTTTCTTCTTTCGGTTGCTCCCATTAGGGGTTGCCACAGCGGGTCAACTGTTTCCATTTCTTCCTGGCCTCTGCATCTTGCTCTGTCACACCAACCACCTGCATGTCCTCTCTCACCACATCCATAAAACTTATCTTAGGCCTTCCTCTTTTCCTGTTAACTGGCAGCTTCATCCTTAGCATCTTTTTCCCACTATACTCTGTATCTCTCCTCAGCACATGTCCAAACCAACATAATCTTGCCTCTCTGGCTTTGTCTCCAAACCTTCCCACCTGGGCTGACCCTCTAATATACTTATTCCTAATCCTAGAAATGTATAGAAATCACCAACTAATAAATGAAAGATTGGGCCAGGTCCCTTCTTCGCTAGTAAACTGGGTTTATTTTGCTTAAAGCGCGGTCAATTACAATACACTTTTCATCGGATAGAAATAACCGACTTCTTCAGAAGCTTAAAAACAGTGCGTACATAAAACACAACATTTAAATACTGTCACATGCTGTCCAAACCAGAGCATTTGATAAATTAAGTGATTCCACCTGTTAGTAATTGTGTTACCGTGGTAACACAGTTCATTAAATCACAACGCCCATTGTTTTTACAGAACAGGTACAAACCAAATAGGAACCACCCAGATAGAACTATTGTAGTTCTTTGATTGCACAGACAGTACATAACTTCACATCAAAGCCAAATTCCTAGTTTGTAAAGTTCAGTGGGGTTCGTTGCTTTTAAAATCCTAAGTGTGGTTCAAAATGTCTACATGGTGAAAACAGCAGTACGGGAACAAGTCCCTTTACCGCTTGTAGCACTAGCAATCCTAAAGTCAGGGTCACCCCTAACATCAATCCCATCACTAGTTTACAAATTCTTAGTAGCTTTAGCTAAAAATGTACACCACCTCTGTTTCCACAGTACCACTGGATAATCCCATGAACTGTGATAGTAGAAGTTGCCAAGTTAATATTAAGTTAAAAATTGTTTTAAATTAAAAATAGTATCTGTGTAAAAATATTTTGTAACGTAATTCCCGAGGTATTTCCTTATATGTGTATGTGTATTTTGCAGGTGGTGGATTTTCGTTGTGATTTCCCATTCTATATCCACCTACACTTTTCACCCACATTTTTATCCATTGATGGTTTACCTCTTTCTTTATATAAACACTATTTTTACATGGATACTATTTTTAATTTAAAACAATTTTTAACTTAATATTAACTTGGCAACCTCTACTATCACAGTTCATGGGATTATCCAGTGGCACTGTGGGAATAGAGGTGGTGTACATTTTTAGCTAAAGCTACTAAGAATTTGTAAACTAGTGATGGGATTGACGTTAGGGGTGACCCTGACTTTAGGATTGCTAGTGCTACAAGCGGTAAAGGGACTTGTTCCCGTACTGCCGTTTTTACCATGTAGACACTCTGAACCACACTTGGGATTTTAAAAGCAACGAATCCCACTGAACTTTACAAACTAGGAATTTGGCTTTGATGTGAAGTTATGTACTGTCTGTGCAATTAAAGACGCACAACAGTTCTACCTGGGTGGTTCCTATTTGTTTTGTACCTGTTCTGTAAAGACAATGGGCGTTGTGATTTAATGAACTGTGTTACCACGGTAACACAATTACTAACAGGTGGAATCACTTAATTTATTAAATGCTCTGGTTTGGACAGCATGTGACAGTATTTAAATGTTGTGTTTATGTACGTACTGTTTTTAAGCTTCTGAAGAAGTCAGTTATTTCTATCCGACGAAAAGTGTATTGTAATTATTCCTAATCCTGTCCATCCTCGTCTCACCCAGTGTAAATCTTAACATCTTCAACGCTGCCATGTCAAGCTCTGACTCCTGCCTTTTTGTCAATGCCTCTGTCTCCAACCCATATAACATAGCTGGTCTCACTACCCTCTTGTAGACCTTCCCTTTCACTCTTACTGGTACTCGTCTGTCACAAATCACTCCTGACACTCCTCTCCACCCTCTCCAGCCTGCCTGTACTCTGTTCTTCACCTCTCTTCCACACTCCCCATTACTCTGAACTGTTGATCCCAAGTATTTAAACTCATCCACTTTCGCCACCTCTACTCCCTGCATCCTCACCATTCCAATATTCTCCCTCTCATTCACACACATATATTCTGTCTTAGTCCTGCTGACCTTCATTCCTCTTCTCTCTAGAGCAAATCTCCACCTCTCCAGGGTCTCCTCAACCTGTTCCCTACCCTCACTACAGATCACAATGTCATCTGCAAACATCATAGTCCACAGGGACTCCTGTCTGATCTTGTCTGTCAACCTGTCCATCACCATTGCAAATAAGAATGGGCTCAGAACTGATCCTGGATGTAATCTCACCTCCACCTTAAATGCATCCATCACTTCCACTGCAGACCTCACTGCTGTCACACTACCCTCGTACATATCCTGCACCACTCTTACATACTTCTCTGACACTCCCGACTTCCTCATACAGTACCACAACTCCTCTCAAGGCATCCTGCCATATTCTTTTTCTAAGTCCACAAAGACACAATGCAGCTCCTTCTGACCTTCTCTGTACTTCTCCATTAACACTCTCAGAGCAAACATTGCATCTGTAGTGCTCTTTCCTGTCATGAAACCATACAGCTGATTACTAATCATCACCTCCCTTCTTAACCTAGCTTTCACTAATCTTTTCCATAACTTCATGCTGTGACTGATCAGTTTAATCCCTCTTTAGTTACTGCAGCTCTACACATCACCCTTATTCTTAAAAATTGGTACCAAAACACTTTTTCTCCATTCCTCTGGCATCCTTTCACTTTCCAAGATTACATTAAACAATTTAGTTAAAAACTCCACTGCCATTTCACCTAAACACCTCCATGCTTCCACAGGTATGTCATCTGGACCAACAGCCTTTCCATTCTTCATCCTCTTCATAGCTATCCTTACTTCCTCCTTGCTAATCTACTGCACTTCATGATTCACTATACGCACATCATCCAACCTTCTCTCCCTCTCATTCTCTTCATTCATCAGCCCCTCAAAGTACTGTTTCCATCTGCTCAACATACTCTCCTTGCTTGTGAGTACATTTCCCTCATTATCCTTTATCACCTTTACCTGCTGCACATCTTTACTAGCTCAGTCCCTCTGTCTAGCCAATCTGTACAGGTCCTTTTCTCCCTCCTTAGTGACTAACCTTTCATACAACTCTTCATTTATTTATTTATTTTATTTTCAGTTTGATTACCGGGGAAGTCCACAGGGCCATGAAGTACTCATTTTCAGTGGAGGCCTGGGGAGAAAAGCTTCATAGGCAGTACAATCAAGGTTACATAATGCATGAGGTAAAATACAATAGAAATGTACAAACAGTCAGGAAGATGTGAATTGAAAGTATACATAGTAAGAACAGTGCAAAATAGCTTTTTTTTTTTTTTTTATTTACATGCTTACAGTCAGCTGAGAGTCAGCTAAATCTATTTTGGCGGAAATACAAATGAAATAAGAGAGCAGATTCATACGCCTTATCCTTAGCCTTCGCCACCTCTCTCTTTGCCATGCACCTCATCTCCTTATACTGTTGTCTACTTTCTTCACCTCTCTGACAATCCCACTTCTTCTTTGCCAACCTCTTTCTCTGTATACTGTCATGTACTTCCTCATTTCACAACCAGGTCTCTTTGTCCTCCTTCCTCTTTCCAGATGTCACACCAAGCACCTTTCTAGCCATCATTCTTACTAACTCAGCTGTCATTTCCCAGCTATTCGGTAACTCTTCACTGCCACCCAGTGCCTGTCTTAACTCATCCCTGAACTCCACCTCACAATTACCCTTTTTCAATTTCCATCATTTGATCCATGGTGCTACCCTCACACTCATCCTCCTCTTCTTGATCACCAATATCATCCTACAAACCACCATCCTATGCTGCCTAACTACACTTTCCCCTGCCACCACTTTACAGTCTCCACTCTCCTTCAGACTGGCCCTTCTACATAAGATAAAATCCACCTGTGTGCATCTTCCTCCACTTTTGTATGTCACCCTATGCTCCTCCCTATTGTTAAAGTATGTATTAACCACAGCCATGCAAAATCCACTACCATCTGACTTTCTGCATTCCTTTGCTAAACACCATACCTACCCATCACTTCCTCATCCCCTCTGTTCCCTTCACCAACATGCCCATTGAAATCTGCTCCAATCACCAGTCTCTCACTCTTGGGTACAGTCATCACCACTTCATTCAACTCACTCCAAAATTTTTCTTTCTCATCCATCGTACACCCAACTTGTGGAGCATATGCACTAACAACATCCATCATTACACCATCAATTTCCAGCTTCATAAACATCACTCTATCTGACACTCTTTTCACCTCCAAAACACTCTTAGCATACTGTTTCTTCAGGATAACCCCTACGCCATTTCTCCTCCCATCCACACCATGACAAAACAATTTGAACCCGCCTCTGATACACCTAGCCTTGCTGCCCTTCCATCTGGTCTCTTGCACATACAATATACCAACATTCCTTCGGTCCATCATTTTAGCTAGCTCTCTCCCTATACTAGTCATACTGCCAGCATTCAAATTTCCGACCCTCACTATCACAGTCCTAGCCTTTACCTGCCTTTGGGCATGCCTTCCCCCTCTTCTACTCCTTCATATATTTTGATAAGTTTCCTAAAGGAATTGATGTAAAGATTAATCAGAAATGTTTTAGAAGGATTTGTTATATTATATTTCACACTAGTGCATAGTATGTACCAGGGTTTGTTAGATCTGTCTAATATTAAGACTTTTTTTAATAGATTAAATTCATTTATTAATATAACCATTGTTAATTCTTTCTAGTTGGCAAAATAATTTGGGTTTATCCAGTCTATTGTAGTTTTAAGCACAGATACTTTTATATATGTTTCTATTTCTGGGAAATTCAATCCTCCTTGTTTCCAGGGTCTAATGTGATGAGTTAGGGCAACTCTATTCTTTTTGGGATACCATAAAAATTTTATTAAACATGAGTTTATTTCTTTAAGAATGCATCTTTCAGAATTAACTATATTGCTAATGCTAAATATAGTATTTTTGGCAATAAGACCATTTTTATTAATTGCTATCTGTCTTCAAAAGTTAATATTATTTTGTTCCACTTTTATATATATATATATATATATATATATATATATATATATATATATATATATATTTATTGTTTCAATAATGTTTTTATAATTAATTAATACTGTTTCGTTTCAATAATGTTTTTATAATTAATTAATACTGTTTTGTTTAGATTTTTGCATAACACTATTCCTAAATAATTTAGCGTAAGTTCTTGTTTTCCTATGATGGTTTTATCTCTAACTTGTAGCTCTTTTTTCTTATTTAAAAATAGAAATTTTGATTTTGATCTATTAAAGTGTAGACCTGAAATCTTATAGAATTTCTCCATTACTTCTTCTAGCTCTTCTAATGACTCTCTGGAGTTTGATAGGGTTAATAAAATATTATCAGCAAAAAGCATTATTTTAGATATGTGCTGGTCATAGACTTCTATTCCTTTTATTATTGGATTATTACATATTATTTCTGCAAGTATTTCTATAGCCAAAGAAATAAAATTGGAGATGGGGGCATCCTTGTTTAGTACCTTTCGTTATATGGATAGAGTCTTAGGTGAAAGGATCTAATTTAATGTAGGGTAAGTTATTAATTTATATGGTTTTAGTAATAAGATGAAGGATGGAGGAAATTCAAATAATGCTAAAGTTTTAAATAGATATTCTCAGTTGAGGGAATAAAAGGTGTTTTCTATGTCTAATCCAGTTACAATTGTTTCTCTCTCTTCTTTATTTACATAATCTATAAGAGTAAGTATTCTTTTAATATTATCATGTGTATGCCTGTTATATATAAATCCAGTCTGATCATTATTAATTGTCTTTGAAAATGGGATTTTCATTCTGTTAGCTAGGATTGACATAAATATTTTGTAATCATTATTCAGTAATGACATAGGTCTGCATGAGGTGCAGAGGTCCGATGGTTTATTATCTTTTAGAATTGGTGTTATGAAAGAATATTTCCATGAGGGTGGTATTTTTACTTCTGACTGGACTTCTAGCAAAGTTTTATGAAAAAGGGAGATTACTGTTGAAGGGAAGAGTTTGTAAATTTCCGTAATTATACCATCTATCCCTGGAGCTTTGTTAGATTACTTTCTTTTATCTTGTCAACAATTTCTTTGTAGGATATAGGTTTTTGTAGGTCTAGTTTTAAGTTTTCTGGAATTTTTTTTTATATTGATAAGATTTGTATATAAGTTTATTTGGTTGGTATCTAGATCTTCTTTTTTGAAATGTTCCATATAATGGAACTGAAATGCTTCAAGGATGTCTCCTATATCTGATACTTTTTCCCTTTTTTTTCATGATATATAATACTAATGTTATTTGCTTTGGATTGTATTTTAGTTCTTGTAGATAAGTTAAGCAGATATCTGAGGGGTGGCTAATGAGTTTACTTTTCATTTTTCCAAGGCTAGACAAGTTTTGTGTGTTAGAATTTCATTAGATTTTTTATTTAATTCATCTATTTTCTTTTTGCCTTCTGGACAATTCAGATTTTTTTTTTTTATTTTGCTGTCAAAAGTCTGGTTTGCAAGTCTAATGATCCAAATTCCCACTCTTTAACTTTGTTTTTGTACCAGCTAAGAGTCTTACCAAATAAATGTGATTTTAATGAGTCCCATACCATGACTCTGCTGATTTATGTTGTATTATTAATTTCAAGAAATACTTGTAGTTCTGATAACATCCAGGGTCTATATTCTTTAATTTTCATGATATATGATGGAATTCTAGTTGAAAAGATTAGTGGTTTGAACTCTATTTGGGGTTTCATTATTAGTGAGTTATGATCTGAGAAGGGGCATGGAACTATTGAGAAGTTGAGGATTTTTGTTTGTAAATCTTGAACTACGAATAATTTGTCTATTCTGGTCTGTGTTCCAAATCTATGGTCTTTATGGGAAAATAATAAAGATTTATCACCTTTTTTCCTTTAAAAGTGTCTATTAAATGAAATGAATCAATCCATCTTTTTAATGATTTTGAAATACTTGCTATGCAAAAAGACTTCTTGGTGGTTTCAGAAGCTTCTAAGATACAATTAAAATCTCCTCCCAGTGTAAGATTCCCTTTATAATTGTTAGAAATAAAATCTAGGTGATTTTTAACCGTTCCTGCTCCAGTTCCTAGGAACCAATATAGACTGACTAAAGTCCGTATTCTGTTATTAAATTTAACTATAGCAAATGCTAGTAGACCTGCTTTGTCTTCATATTTATAAATAACTTTTGGAGTGATTATGTTTTTCTTCCAGAGAATTGATACTCCTTTTGTCTTTATTCTATAGGAGGATTGAGCTAAGACTGTATAGTCCTTAGGGTTCCAAATAAAGCTATCATTAGTCTTAAAATGCGTTTCCTGGAGAACTACTACTTGTGCCTTATTTAGATTTAAATATTTTATTAAGTTTGATCTTTTACTTGCATTATTTAAGCCATAAGTATTTAAGGATAGGAATGTTAAATCCATTTCAAGTTATTGTTGTAAGAAGCATTTTGTTTCTTTTTTTATTATTTTGATTATAGTAGTTATACCATATTCTCTGATAACAATGAATATTATTTTTATGTGTGTAAACTTGGGAGTGCTATTTAATGTCCTTTCTTCTTTAAATACAAGTAGGGTAGAATCCTGGTCAGGCTTTAAAAAAAGTATTTTTATAAAACATTAATTCAAAAGTATCAAGTACAAGTAACTATGAATTTCCCATTAAACATGGAATGAAAGTCATTCCTAATCCAATAGATAAAAACAGATCTATTGGATTATCACTCATACCTTTAACCAACAATATCAACTGAGCTCCATATGTTAAATTATTATATGGATAATTTTCTTAAAAGAGATATGAAATTCTATATTATTCTATTGTTATTCTATATTATTTTATATATCAGGATGGAATGTTCATAGTGTAAACAATTATTTTGTTGACTTAGAAAATATCCAATATATAGTTACCATTAAGAGATCCCAAACATGCCAGATATGTCATTTCAGATAAATTAAACACAACAGAGGAGCATACACTAGATAAGCCAACAACAAATGGATTATTACTAGAATAGTTTGTCTAAAAGGACTCTGTAGGAGACAATGGGTGATTACCAATGAAGTATAAATTTACTGTAGGTGTACTGCCCTCCTTTACTTTTCCTTTCAACTCACCAACTTCAACTTAAATGTAGGAAAAGACATGGCTTATCAGTGGTATCCTGACTCTGAGCAGAGGCACCCTACATTCCAGTGTCCTGTGCTTTTACATATCTATAGATTTACAAAGTAGAGTCTAACAATGAACTATGATCACCCTGACAATTCCTACCCTGTATAGGACATCTCCTGCTTCCAGAATGGGTAGTCATATCAGGTCTAGGATGAATGTGTAGGCACCCATACGTTAATCAAGACTTGCCTTAGGTAAGTATTAATCAAATATTGTTTAGAGCATCTTAGAGAGTTCTCGAGGTAGTTAGAATACTCTTAAGCCTTTTTTCCTTTAACCAAAAACAGAGGTTTCCCCTTTTTTTTTTTTGTTTTAAATCAGTATTAATAAAAGTAATTCAGCAAACATAGGTAAACAGAAATAACATTCAGCAGTCCATCATGGATATGACTCGCAATCCATTAAACAAATCAGTGACTAACATCACTCTAGTAGATATTATAAAAACAAATTAAAAACAATTTCTTAGCTCTTTAAATTTTCTGATAAAGCAAAATGTTAACAATAAGCTATTTTAACTAGAAGAGTAAAGCATTTCATTTTTTCCTTGCAAGTGTGTATTTCTACTTATACTGTAGTGTCAATAGCTGTCTTGGAAGTCTACACAATACTTCACTTCTTCAAATCATTCCTTTTTCAGTTCAGATTATATTTTGTCAAAACTGCAACAATACTTCAAGGTCACAATTAATATTTAGACTGATATTTCAAATGAATAACTTATCAGTTGCCTAATGAATTAGTATAGAGTGTATGGTTAGTGCAAATATAACGTGTTGCAAAAAGTAATATGTATATTTTCATGTGCTCTAGAGGCTGTCATTTGCAAGTGACATGTATAATGTAGCATTTATAGAGCAGATAGCTTATGGATTCAGATTGTTAAACTAAGTTATGCTTATTAATCAGGCAGTTTAATTTAAGTTCACAAGTAATTTGGGGACATTTTAGTTGAGTTTCCAGGAATGTGTAATCCAATGTGGGTAACTTATAAAGTATTTGCAAGTTGTCCTATTAAGTTATCTAATTTACCCTTCCTTAGGTCATAATTCAATTTAATAGCTAAACAATATTACTTTTTTGTTATTTGTTATCTGTGAGTCTAAATGCACTTCGCAGATTCACAAAGCCCATAGAAACTACTTTGGTTGCTTTCTGTTGCCGTGGCAACGCAAATATAGCAGTTCCTAATCAATGAGTGTTAAAAAACTGAAATAGTTCACAAGGCTAATAGAATGTAAAAAAAGGCTTCACTTCACACAAGCAACAATACATTTTTCCCTCCTTTTATATATTTTGTTAATACTAAAGGAAATAGTTCAACTAGCAGTATGTATATAAACAAAACATTTCTGAGTTAATCTCTAACATGTCCTGTAACCCATTAAGCATAACAGTGTCCACCATCAATTAACTATTGTAATAACATCAAATTGAGTCCACTTTTCCTCATAAATGAGTCACCATTCATTAAACAAAGCAGAGTCTAACATTTGTCTAATAAACATTATAAAGACAAATAATAGTAATTCCCTAGCTCTTTTAATCTTTCTCATATAGCAAAATGCTGACAGTAAGCTATTTTAACTGGAGGACTAAATCATTTAAATTCTTCCTTGTGTGTATACATTTCTACTTATACTGTAGTGTCAAGAACTGTCTTTGAAATCTATGCATTACTTCACTTCTTTCAACTCATTCATTTTTCAGTTTAGATTATATTTTGTCTAAATGTCAATACCATTTCAAGGGCACATTTAATCTTTAAACAGATATTTTAAATGAATAGCTGTCAATTGCCAAGTCAGTTTGCACAGATTGCGAGGTAACTGCAAAGATAACATGTTGCAAAAAGTAATATGTATATTTTTGTGTGCTCTATAGACTGTCAGTTTCAAGTAACATATAAAATGTAACTTTTACAGTGCAGACAGCTTGTGGAGTCAGCATGTTAAACTGAGTAATACTTTCTAATCAAGCAGCTACATTTAATTGTACATGTAGTTTGGGAACATTTCAGTTGTGTTTCCAGGAATGTGTAGTCCGATGTGGGTAAATCATAAAATATTTACAAACAGTCTTATATTTATTTTACCTTGCTTAGGCTGTATTTCATTTTAATAATTAAACATTATAGTGGTGGTGCTGCGGTAGTGTTGTTGCCTCACAGTTAGACGTTGGCCGTTCGATTCTCAGTTAGAGCGTCCTCTGTGTAGCAACATGTGTTAATGGGCGTTCCTTCGTTGAAGGTTGTGCGTTAGGCCCGGCAAGCCAGTACATAAAAATCTATTGCCAATCATTAGCAGACCGGAGTTCTGCTGTGGCGACCCCTAACCGGGAAAAGCCGAAAGACACAAAAACTTTTTCTTGTTATTTGTTATCTGTGAGGCTAAATGCACTTTGCAGGTTCACAGTGCCCTTAGAAACTGCAGCAATTATTTACTGTTGATATGGCAATGCAAATATAGCAGCTTCTGAGCAGTGAATGTTTAAAAAAAAAAATGAAATAGTTCATGAAGCAAATAGAATGTTAAGAAAGCTTCACTTCTCTTAACCAAAAGTACATTTTTCCCTCTTTTTTATATATATTTGTTAATACTAAAAGTAAATAATTCAAAGGACATATGTACATAAACAGAACATTTCAGAGTTAATCACGAACATGTCCCCAAACCCAATAAGCATAACAGTATCAATCATTAATCTAATAAATATTGTAATAACAATCAATTAAGTTCACTTTTCCAACTAGTCTACCTTATAATTAGATTATTTTAAACTATTATTTAGCATTGTGTAGGTAGTAAGTTATAAATATATACAGATAATACTGGTATAGTAAATAGGAAAGAATTTAGAAAGGGAGACAAGATGCAGTTAAAATAAATAATGAGAAAAGAGAGGAGAGAGAGAAAGAAAAAAGAAAAGTAATAGAAAATACACATATACTATGTATGTTGATTAACAATGTAAATATTTTATGTGCTATATAACCCTCCTTCTGTGAAGGAAAAGTACTGTTTTACATACCTGAAGTAATGTGAAAACTCTCATGTGTCATCTATTTTCAAAAAAATATAGTTAAAGATTCCAGTAGTTAGTTACCTTAGTTTTAAAATTCCAAGCAGTAAAATTGGACCTTTAAAGTAATGTTAAAACAAGTCATATCATAGTAGATGCTTTGAGATATTTGGCTGTAGCAGTATCAGTCTTTTGCTTTTTCTTTTTGACGTCTGTCCAGACATTTGTATCTTTTGCTCTCTTGAGAGAAGGTGACATCTAATCCATATCTTCTGGTAAAGTAATCACATTATTAGTTTTAATAGATAAAGAGGCTTCCTCTAAGTCAATAAAAGTCCTCATCTCATTGGCATACAGTATTCTTATCATAGCTGGATATGCGAGTTGTGCCTTGATGTTATTTTGTTTCAGAAACTTTATCATTGGCCACACTTTTTTCCGTTGTTCCATTATTCTAGATGAATAGTCGTTATCAAATCTTATCAGACTCTGTTTATATTTTAGAGGTGCCTTCCTCCAAGCAAATCTTAAAATCAGTTCCTTGTCTAAGTATGAAAGAAATTGGATAATTATTGACCTAGGTGGAGAGTTTGGGTTAGTGGCAGGTTTCCCAAGAGCTCTGTGTGCCATTTCAATGCCAAAGGAAAGTCCTTTTAAATTTAAAAAGTCAGAGATCCAGCTTGATAAAAAGGAAATAAAATCCTCACCTTCTGTGTTTTCAGGTAATCCGAATATCCTGATGTTATTTCTCCTCTCCCTATTTTCCAAGTCATCTACTTTATTAACCAACCAAGTGTTTTGTTTAAGAAGCAGTTCTTTCTGTGTTTCTTCTTCCTTAAGTCTGCTTTCTAAGTCATTTAGAGAAATCTCTATTTCTATTATCCTTGTCTGGTGTTGTAACATTTCCTTGAGGGTGTCAGCCTGTTTTTGACTGCTTGTTTTAAGATTTTCCAGGTTCTCTTTAAAATCATCCATCTTCAAAGGCAACTCCTGCAGGGTAGATGTCATCTGTTGTAGTTCCTTCTTTAAGGCAGCATCCTGGTGAGAATTCCTTGAGTTGCTCATTTTAACAAGTGAATATATCTCCAAGCTTTTTGACAGGAAATTATTTGTAAAACTTCACCAAAGTTTCTAATTATGTAAATTAGACCTCTATAAGATTGTATACTAGAAAAAAAATAATATTTTTCCTGTTTTATTTAACTAGTTATATTGAGCTCTAAAATACTGCTGCTTTCAGTTAGCCATTCAGGCTCCGCCCCCAAGAGCAGGTCTTGATGGATGTCTGATAGTTACCAATAACCAGGAAGGTAGCAACTGCAGTAGTAAATGAACCAAAGGCCCATGTCCTAACTGAGGGAGTATGTTGGCAAAACCCGGAGGAATGATGTTCAGATGCTGTTATAAACATTTTGGCAAGTTATCAGGTTGTATGAGGATATTGCCCAGGCTTTTCTCAGAAAGGCTGAAAAACAATGACTTTAATAGGGGACATTACAGGGAGGTGGAAGAAGCAGTTTGAAGAGATTCTAATCCCAGTGACCATGTGCTTTTTTCCAGATGAGGTCACTCTAGCAAGTAAAGTGTTCCATTGTCAAAAAGGCTGCAGGTATTTAAGAAATCTGGCTAGAAATGCTGAAGTAGTGAGATGTTTGTGGATCACAGAATCATAGAACCACAGAATGTACAAGGCAAATGGGGCATGTGGACATTTATGTCTTACCAGTAACCACCCTAAGACCTTACTTCCTTCTTTAAAAAGCAGAGCCCCTAAATTATGTTAACATATTACAAAAGGGGCTAACACAGACAGATGATTGGTGCCAAAGCCATGGACTAAAATTAAATGCAAAAAAGTGCATCATTATCCTCTTTGCAAAGAGGACGTCAATGCAAATTACAATTTTGACAACACGCCCTAATCTCAAACCATTGGTGTGAGATTTAAGAACAGAGATTGATAGCAATGTAAATGTTGATCACCATGTGTCCACAGTGGTAAGAAAAGCCTTCTATGCAATGCATCTCATAAGTAAGGGCATCATATGCAAGACTAAGGATATTATAACTTCTTTATATTCAACCCTCATCAGACCACTAATATAGTACAATGCTCCTTTTTGCATGTACCTCACCAGACACCTGCAGCAGTTGGGGAGACCACAGAGATTTCTCAGCAAGAAAATTTGGGGCATCCAAAACATAACCTACATGGAAAGACTGTAAGTCCTGTCTCTGTGCTCTGTATCTTACAGGCTGCTGAAAGATGACTTGTGCCTGGCCTATAGAGCAGTCTCTGACTCTATCCTAATGGAAATGCTGCACATCCACAAATAAAATGGGACAAGAGTCACTCACTCCAGGGATCTCAACCTAGCCTTTGACATTAACAGAACATGCTGGAGAGGCAGCTGTATCTCCCAGATATCGCTACCCCTCCCCCCCTGGAATAAACGCCAAATTCACATAAAGCAGAGATCCTCAAAAACCCTATTCAAGCTCAACTTAGACAATTGGATGGGAGACCATAAAGTCACTCCAGATGTGACATATATGTCCCTCATGGATGGGGGTAGTTGGTACTGACATAAATTCACTCTGTAAATAACGACCATCTAACCAAGGTCAATTACAGAACACGGGTATAACATGGTTGGGCTTCTAAAGGCCCTATAGCCTAGTAACCTCCTATGAACCTGTGAGTCTATAAAAGGCCAGTCATACCAGGGGTAAATTCATGAATACCCATCAAATTGCCTAATTCTTGATTAAAGGAATATAGTGTGTCCCATTGCTTGATCAGAAAAGAAAATTTGTTCCAGAGAAGGGATAGTTATTGTGTGGCAAATCTGTCTGTTCACAGTGATTTGTTTATTCCCATTCCTAAATTGGTAGCTATCACTCGGCTCTCTTTCACAGCAACAGAATCCAGGTTATTAACCCTAAGAAAACAAAACTAATGTGTAGTGACAAGCAATGCTTACAGAGTTGCAAACAAGATACTCCTGACTTTACAATATAGTAGCAACTGCCCCATCACAAAGAGTTGGGGGGCATGATTAGTTGATCCCAATTAAACTTTAATGCATATACATATTGCATTTATGGTCAAACCTGAGTGCTATTGTGCTGTGTCTGGTTTAAACTGTAGCAACTGCTTGCTGCATTTTTAGCAAACATTTTGCTACAGTTTAAAAGTAAAAAGAAATATATATATATTTTTTTGTGTCTGAAACCTGCACCTGTAGTGCCTGTTCGTTGTATAAACTCTAGCAAACTGCTTCCTACATTTGTAGCAACCATATATTTAGAGCCTCATATACTGAGGCACTTAAATGTAACCTTCCTAAATTCCAAAGACCTGCTAGATAAAGCATACATAACAAAAGTCCTCAGCAGCTCCAAATGTACTCTTTAAAAACAACATGAATATCAACACATACAGTCACATCTCATGAAGCTTCTGTTTCTAAGCACATAAGGAAAGCCACCACACAATCCAATATTCTGGTCATTGGAGACTCCAGTGTGAGGCACACTGATGTCCCTCTCAACAGGCTGAGTTAAGGTCAGTTGTTTATCAGGGGCTATGATCCACCAGAGTGTGCAAACACAAATAACAGTATGACTCAGTCAAATTCCATGTGAATGTAAATTACCTGATATGCACCTCCCTAGACAATATGAAGACAGACATGATGGAGCTCTTGGAGTATGCATCCCAGGCTGGCATAAGCCTAGCACTGATCTGCATTGTACCTTCTCCAAGGATGATGCTACAATGCAAATGGAAGATGACTGACTTTTATAGTGTCATAGCTTCTGGAGTTATGTTAAGGAGGTACAATAGCTGTCAGCATGGAAGAAGATAGTCAACAGCCCATTCTGCTTTGCCAAGTGATGGTCTGCACTTCTCCCCTATTGGCTACTGAATATTAACTAAAACATTATCCTTCCCCATAGTGACTTTTTATTAGACAATGCCAACTTGGCTATCCTTCTGACATAGCAAATCAAAACCAAGAAAATCTAAAGGTGTTATTTCCCAATTACTGGAGTCTAAGCAAGAAACTCCACTCTACAAGTTATCCTAACCCCACAGAATGCAGACATCTGTACAATCACTGAGGCATGGTTTAAAGCCACAGACAGCACCTGGCAATGCAAGGCTATAATTCTCTCTATACATTTAAACCAGCTACTAAACAGACAGGAACTAAAGGTGAGTGCCTCAATTTCCATTAAAAATAAATATAACACAAGGCTGGTCAAACAGGATAAAGCACTTGAGCTTCTCCATGTTCAAATCGCCATAGGCAAAATCCCATACCACTACATTTCAAGCTATAGGTCCCCCTCTATGGCTCAGGAAACCCATATCACATATTTTACTGGAGACATTCAGCATCCAACCAAGCATCATATTCATAAAACAATAATAAGCTGTTATTTGAAAAACTTGATCCAATAAGATAAAAAGTAGATAGTTGCATACATCAGCACAGAAAATCAAAACTATAACCCAATCTTCCTACTAAATCACATCTGATCAATACCGTACATCATAATCAAAATATATCTGAATAAAATACAAATGTTGACAACCAGCCATCTATTACTCTTTGCTGTTCATTAGAATGTAGAATCCTTTTCTGCCTATATTCTAATTTCCTACTTCTATATTCAAATCATAATTAGTCCTTTTCCATGCTTTGAACAAAATGCCAAGAATTATTGCTGCTACTGCTCTAATGAAATAATATATTTTTTAGCATTATTTATGTTAGTTGGAGTTATACTTAAGAGCCAAAAACATGAATCATCAACATGGGGAAGTTCTACTACCATAGTTGAGTCAGTCACATTATAGACCTTTTCCCATAAAACCTTAGTGTAGTTACATGACCATATCATATGAGAATTATCAGTCCCCAATACCTCACTCCTCCAACATCCTCTGTATTCTCTTGTCCTCTGCATGCTTACCTGATTGGAGACTGCTGCCACCCATACCCTTATTACTTTATATATTGGAAAGGTCATACTCATTGAAAAAACAGGATATGTCCAATCTGGCAAGACTTAAAGCCAAGTTTCCTTTGCAATCTCAGGATCAAACCAACATTGCCATTTTCCTTTTAATTCAGAAGAGCATGAATGTGCATCTGATTCTTGCCTGTGAAGTTTATAAATAAAAGAGATTTTAGGATGAGATGGTTTAGATTTATCCTGTAACTTCCTAAAAAAAGTTATGAACACTTGTGTGATAGTTGTGTGCTGTAATGTCCCTTTGTATTTTGCTCAAAACTGATTTCAGTTGTAAATATTGCCACCATCAATACCATATTCATGGAAGATTTAATTACCCCAGTATTAACTGGGAATCCTATACAACATCATATTTGCTGGTACAGAGATTTCCAGACTTTGTAAACACAAACTCCATAGACAAGATTGTCGATATACTGACCAGGAGTGCAAATATACTGTATGTTTTCCTCATTAATATGAGAGATTGCTGCACATTCCCTAGTGTAATGTCCTCTCTGGAAAGTCAGACCACAAAACAGTCTCCTTAGAAGTAAAAATAAAACCTAGAACCCCAAATAACCTTGGAATGTTCAGGAACTACTGTAATGTTAGCTTCCCACTATTAAGTGATAACCTGTCGAAATTTCAAGCCCCCTAAACCCTAAGAACACTGCTGCCTACATGAAACTCATCACAGAAATGCTGAATATGCATATTAATAGCTGCATAGAGACAGCTGTACCTACTAGAAATAATTATAAAACTAACTCAAAATCAAGACAACCAGATGGAATCACAACATCAATAGTCTGTATGACAGAAAGAGAAAAATTATGGCAAAAAGGTGTTGTGCCCACTGCTCAGCAAAAGAAAAGTGCTGTCATAACAGTAAGCAAACAACTCAGGGGATAGATTTGAGATAAACCTGGCCTCTCAGACCAAGGAAAACCACACAACACTCTTTAGCTATCTCCATAACCTCAAAGGCAATATGTAATTGTGTGCAGAGCTTATTGTTAATGGGGCCACCTACATTTTGTCAAAAATTATAATAAACCTACTGGCTGACAAATACAATGCTAAGGTTTCCCCTTCCCTTCCCATTAGCCTTGCCTCAGGAAATGCCATCAAATATAACTCCCCCAACTATCATTAGGGAATATGTCCTTAATGCTTTCTCTCTAAGGCCAAGAACGCTGCATCAATGGACTCCAACAATATCATAGGTCATATTTCATGCTATTTAGAGGGTAGTCTATCAGGACTTCAGGAATCACTATTTTACCATAGTCTCCAGACAGGCTTCATACCTCAGGAGTGGAGAATGGCAACAGTCTTCTCTCTGCACAAAGGTGAGCCTTCTATGGAGCTTGAAAACTAGAGACCTATATGCCTCACTAGTCCTGTATGCAAAGGCATGGAAAGAATTATCATGGAAATGATCAATAATGACATAGGAAACCTACAGACACTGGACCAAACTCACTTTGGTTTTGTCATGAACAAGTCATGCCTACATAATGTTGTGAACTTCTTTGAGAAGGTCACCACAGCAATGGATGAGGGCAAAATAGTTCACACTGTCTACCTCAACATGGCCAAGGCATTTGTCACAGTACTCTACTCAGGAATTGCTGACAAGCTCAAAAAGTTAGGTATTAACCCTTTACATCACCTGGTGGATAGCAATCTGTCTAATAGACAGGGTCCAGGAAGTTAGAAATGGGACATTAACCTCTACAAAGTGGCCAGTCACTAACAGACTCCATCAGAGATTGGTATTGGGACCACTTATTTTTGGAATCTACTTTTCTGAAGTCAAGACCAACATCAAGGTCCTTTGGCTGAATACATTTGCAGATGACTGCAAATTAAGAGCAGTCATAGAATCTCCCACCAACACTAATGTTGTCCAATAATGGCTGATACAGACAAATGAATGGTGTTAGAGCATGGATTAAAACTATATGCCAAAAACTGCATCATAGTATCCTTTAGGAAGTTGGCCACCCCTGGTGACTACCATGTTGAGAACACAACCCTAAGAGTCAACCCAGTAGCCATGGACTTGGAGACACACGTAAACAGTAATCTAGAGATTGACCTTCACAAGTCTATGGTAATGAGGAATCATTCTGTGTTGAACAACTTATAAATCAAGGTAAAGATCCAAGGAGGTCATTGTTCCACTGCATTCATCCTTCATCAGACCAATCACTGAGTACAAAATCCATCTGGTATATACCTAATCAGATACATCCAGTGATTGGAATGTCCAGAGAGGTACCTCATTAAAAGAATACAGGAGATAAATAACATGTCCTGTGGAGACCACCCCAAAGTTCTATCGTTGTATTCTGCCTTCTTCAGGCTGTTGAAAAGAGATCTATGCCTGGTATATAAGGCATCCATGAACTACACTATGATGGATCTCCTGTATATCCCCAATACAGACATTACCAGAATTGCCCATTCTAAAAATTTTAAACTTTGCCTATGATATAAATAGGACCTGCTAGAGAGATAGGTAGGTATCCCAAGCAAGATCCCCATCCATGTGAAGTAGAGTTCCTGCCTAACCCAATTCAAGTGGAACATGGAAAAATAGATGGGGGACCAGAAATTCACCCTTAGTTTGGCACCTGTGTCTCTAATGGGCATAGGCAGTCTCTAAAGGGTTAATCTCACAGGCTCCTGCTTGTAAGTGTTTCATATCACAAGCCCCTGCTTACACCAAGTGTCCCAGAACTTGTCAGAGATTTTGGATGCATGAATAGGCTTAAAAAGGCCCCAGCAATTGTTAGGCTAGTAGATACCTGTGGACCTTTGAACTGTTGCAGCATAATGACCAAAGGAGAGGATTTTTATCTTCCATGTTTAAGAATGGGATGTTTTTTCTGTATTATAAGATGGGTAGAAGGTTTATTTGCCAAATATAGCAATATTGCAATTTTAGCATTTAGTTTTAACTTATTTTCAACACACCAGCTATTAATATGTGTAAGTTTGCTTTGTAGCTTATGTGTATCAAAAGGCGATTTAAGTATAACCCCTAGTTTGCAATCATTATCAAACTTGGTTAACCAGAGTTCCTAGTTTTTGATTTGGAGATCAGAGAAGTATATGCTGAATAACAGAAGTCCCAACACTAAACCCTGTGGTATACCACATGTTACTTTCAAGCTTTCTCAGGACTCACCTGCCACTGTTACAGCATGAGTTCTATCCCTCAGTAAGTCAGCTATCCATTTAACTACATAGAGATAACTTTGTAGCATTTTAGCTTGTTTATAATGGTGGCATGTGTTAGAGAATCAAAAGCTCTGATGAGGTCAATAGATGCAGTATGGAACGCATGATCACTGTCCACAGCTTGCATTACCTTCTCAAAAAAAATACCAGATTCATTATACAGGTTCAGGCTCTACCCTTAACAAAGCCAATGTGTTGGGAGTAAAGTCTTATAAGATTTCTTATATCTTAACTTATCAGGTCTGCTATGACCCATTCCATGGTCTTGTAGATTAGACTTAGGCTGATGGGTCTGTAATTCCTAGGATCTTTGGTGGGGCACTACTTTTGTGCAACAAACCTTGGAAACAAAGCCAGTGGATGTCACAGTTAACTGAATTTTTCAATGATTCATGAAAGGTAGGAGCAGTATCATTGAAAGACCAAACTGGGGTTTAAGCTTCATTTTGAAAAGGGTTAATATATGAGAGGACTGCAGTTATAAAATGATCATGCTTCTTAGTCTTTCTGAAAAATCCTATCGCAGTCAGCAGGAAAGGGGGCTTCATCTGATAGCCAGGTTTCTGAGATTCAGTTGGGAATAATGTAGACTTCAGTTTCTGAGATTCAGGAGTTAATAATGTAAACTTTATCCTAGTGGTAAAATAGTGTATCTGCTATTTGATGGACACAAATTTGGAGAGATTATGTGAGTTTGCTAGTCCTGTCTGGGAGAGATTACGTGAGTTTGCTAGTCCTGTCTATGTGTGCTTTGTGGACTTGGAAAAGGAATATGATTATGGCTTCTAGAATGTCTTTTGGGAGGTACTGTAGTAGTATGTGGTCTCAGGGCCAGTTCTGTGTGCCATTTGGTCACTGTAATTGCAGAATGATAGCTGTTTTGAAATTGTCATCATCATCATTGTCTTCATCTTCATCATTCTCACCTTTGTAGGGAATAGGCTAGGATTAAAATAACCTGATAGAGTACTAGCCTGGTATTTACCTATGGACCTATTATCATTATTTTCATCATCATCATCATCACAGTGTCATTTTTGTTGTATTTTATCCTCCAACTCCTGCTGACAACTGATCCTTATGCACCTCTGCTGTGGTCCCTTTTTCTTCAGGCCAAAGCATATTGCAACATGTCAAAATATAACCCTTTCATATCGCTCAACCTTTTTACTGATATAAATCTGGACAAAGCCTATCATAATTGAGGGACAAAGGCCCCAAACTGGGACAGATTTTAAATACTGTTCTTATTAACTTATAAAGTTGGTAGAATAGCAATGTTTGTGCATTTTCTCAAGGATATGAAGTCTGAAACTCAAATCTATGTAATTCTTTATTGAATTAAATCTTGAGTAATTTGCCAGAAAAATCACAAATTCTATGAGGAACAGACCAAAAATGAGGCATAAATCTGGACAGTTTAGAGGTATGGTTCATTTGCTCTGTGAGTCTTTACTCTGCAAGGAAAAATAACCTGCAGCTAGTAGGCTACATGCTGTCATTTGACAGGACAGAGGTGCAAGTGTACAGGCTTCATTATAATGTGTCAGTTGGTGTTTCTACTTTCATTCCTATTTTTCCCATACATGAACAGTAACAATTAATAGGTGGGTAGGTATTAGGTGACCACATAACTGCCACTCCCTTATGTGAGTAATATGAGTCTTTATGTGTCCCTGCCCTCCCCCAGCTTCTTCTTAGGCTCTGTGGTCTTCACTGGAGTTTATGTATGATATATACACCCAAGACACATTCCTTTCTATTGAGATACAAGTAGGCAGAGCCCCATTATATCTATCTCTGCCCAGTAATTTTCTTCAGCTCCTGGGCTGCTATTTGATCTCTGGTCATCTTGGTCAAAGACAGGATTTTATCTCTCCTATACGACAAAGTCATGTCCACATTACTTATGTTAAGTTAAACACACTCAGGGTAGGCAAATGTCTCCACAAAGTGTATGTCTTCTCTGGCCACCTATTCATGATTGTACTGGATTAGATAACAATACATAGCTCAAGTTTTGAGATTATCCAATTTAACCATGTTAGGGTCACTTCTGTTTTATTTTGTTTTTTTTTTGTTTGTTTTTTTTACTTGTAAACAATATTTGCTTTCTTGTTAAGTTATTCTAATCTCTTCAATGCAGAAGAGCATTTTGCTGAATATGAAGTAGACTGGAAAAAATCAGGACCTTAAGACTGGATCATAGTTCACATACAGAAGAGAGCAGACTTCACTCTATATGTGAGGGAATGCAGCCAATGTGAGCAAAAGTGTTTAGATATGCTATGGTCTTATTCATTCGAAAAGGTGGAGGCAACTGAGTGACTTACCTTCAAAGAGGTGTAGCAGTGACAATATTATAGGCATTATAGTTTGCTGTAATGGTAACATTCGAGATGGGACAACTGATGAAGTTCTCATTTTACCAGTCATTGTAACACCCACACAAACCTAGGGTTACAACCTTTGGAGAGCAATTGAAGCAATGCAATAGATATAAGTGATGAAAATGGAGTTTTGCTGAAGTTTTGCTGGAATTATTCTCCAGGATAGAGAGAAGAGCTAAGCATTCAAGAAGAATCTCAGGGAAGAGTCAGTTTTCTAGGTAGAGAAAGAGAGAGAGAGAGAGAGAGAGAAAGAGAGTGTGAGAGACCAGCTGTTTGAGCATTTAGTGAAACTGGATGACTCCCACAGTATAACTTTTATATAAGTGCATAGGTTAAGTGCCGGGCAATAAATCAATAGACTATTATAAGCTTAGCCAATAAGCTATATCCAGCATTTTCCTCAAGCCTTAAGGAAGGCATGCTAGACCAGGTGAGAACTCAAATCAAATTACCTAGGTTTATCCTGAATATGGCAAGGATGCTACTCTGCTTTACATGTGGTGCATGTTTGTTCCATAGATGAGGAACACATTGGAATATGACTTTATCACACTGTCTCTTATTTATCTGTTAGTGAAAGTTTAGGTGCTTTAACAAAGTATTTTAGGAATCATTTGCTATGCAAAGGAACAGGAAATCAAAAAAGAATAGATGTTTCATGTCTGGAAAAGCTAGACATGGATCACCACAGAAGAGTCTATATGAGACCTAGTGCAGGGAGAGGACTGCCAATCCACTCAGATAACTGAGGATATTAAGGTCAGTGATCTTTTCAGCTAAAAATCTATGAGGTCTCTCAAGTTGAGTGACATGTTTAGACAAACACCTCAGACTCATACAGGCTTTGCACCAAGCAAATGGAGAACAGCTACAATCATTCCCTGTATAAAGGAGAACCTCCCTCCAGACCCAGGCAATTACAGACCAATAAGTCTGAACAGCTTTGTATGCAAAACCATGGATAGACATATCATGTAACTAATCAGTCAGCACATATGGAACCTCCCAACACTGAACCTATCTCAGTCTGAATTTGTCAAGGACAGGTCATGCTTACTCAGCCTGATAGACTTTTTTGAAAAGGTCAACAAAATAATGGGTAATGATAGAAAAGTACATACTGCATAACCCAGCACGGCCAAAGCTTTTGACACAATTTCTCACTTAAGCATAATAGAAAAGCCACATAAACTGAAAATAAACCCCAATATCACCCACTCAATTGCCATTTGGTCCACATATAGCACACAGGACATCAAAATAGTTTGGCATCTACTTCTCTGAAGTAAAAGCCAATAACAAAAGGCTCCAGCTCACTAAGTTTGCAGATGACTGCAAGCTAGGAGCAATCACTGAATCCCTAAATGACTTAGCCATCCTGCAGGAAGTTTTCTCTCAGACAAATAAATGATGTCAGACTCATGAACTGAAACTAAATGCCAAAAAAATGCATTATCATATCCTTTTGGGAAGTCATCTACTCCAGGGAACTATCACATTGACAATACACCCCCTAATAGCTAACATAGTTGTTTGCAATTTGCGAATATATTTGGGCAGTGACCTAAATTTCAACCAACATTTCAACCAGCATTTGTTGACTGTCATAAAACTGTTCTTTTATGTCGCAGAGCTTTTAAGCACAAATATTTCATCTAGACCTAGGGATGTCATAGTCTCCCTTTAATCAGCCCTTTTTAGGCCAATCATTGATTATAATACCCCTTTGGCATGTATCTGTCCAGACTCATGCAGCAAATGAAATGCCTACAGAGATACCTTACTAAAAGGATACAAAGCCAAAACAATATGCCTTACATGGACAGACTCAAAGACCTGTCATTACATTCTGTATCTTACAGATTGCTAAGAGGTGACATATGTCTAGCATGTAAGGTATACTCTGATCCAATAATAATGTACATCAGCAAGTCAAATCAATTCAAAAATACTTGATCCAGGGATCTCTTCTGTAACATCAACAAAACAGTTTGGAGGGACAGGTATATTTCACAGAGGAGACCAATGCTCTGGAACAGACTCCTCATCCTTGTAAAACAAACCTCATACTCATTCACATTCAAGCTCAACATGGATCTATGGATGTGTAATAGAAAATGTACCCCAGGACTGCCCCTGTATTTCTAATGGACACAGACAGCTCCTAAATGCTTTATCCTACACATGGGTGCCCTCAAATTGTCTATATTCCAGTTATTATCAGTAGTGGTAACATATAATTATCAACCATAGAATGGGTAAGACTATGTAACACCAAACAGAACTGGTTAATTCAAGAAGCAAAAGGGAAATTGGATAGGCTTAAAATGGCTTGCAAGGGCAGGTAGCCTAGTACTTACCTATGCACCTATGAAAAAAGGCATTATATTCAGTAATGGGTCTGATAAGATATGAATAAAGGGAAAATAAAATCTGGCTCTAGGGAAGATGCCTTTGGAAACTGATGAGCAAAACATAAAGGTGTTCAGCAGTGCTTAAATGTAGAGGAGAGCTATATAGAAATGTATAGTAGTAGCATTCATATCTACGTAGCTGAATGGTTAGAGTCACGTCCCTGTGTGCAGTGGGTGCATTGTTTGAATACATAGAGGCCATACAACTTTTACATCTGATAGGAAAGTTTTATAAACTATTTTTTATGTTATTGATGTATGTATTGACATATGTTAACCATGGTAGTCCATCTGGGCCAGAAGCCCATTTTCGGTGGAGACCCAAGGAGAAAAGATCCAGTTACACACAAATCTACAATACCTAAAATACACACTCTAGGATAAAGAAATTAAAATAGATAAGTTCAGGAAATATATAAGGGCAATGCATATACATAATAATAAAGTAGAAGTAATGAACAGATAATTTAATATTATTTTTTTTATTATTTTTAAATGTAGATTTCCCTTAGCTAAGCTCTGTTAAGCACTGCTAAGCCAAGCCAATCAGTGCTTAAACAGGACCCATTTTAACAGTACTTAGCAATGTGCAGCTCTGATTAGCTGGTTTGGGCACTGCTAAGCAATCCCCATTTAAGCAGTCCTCAGCTCAGCTAAGCTGGTTTGTGCACTGCTAAGCATTGCTAAGCATTGTCAGTTTAAGCACTGCTTGGCTGAGCTCATCGAGTTTGTGAGGTGCTAAGCAGAGTGACACATTTTTAAAAATGGCCCAATGGGGGTAACAGGTGGAAATACAGCCTTATTTAAGTGCAACAGGTGGGAATACAGTCAGTATCTTTTGGAGTTTGAGCTTGGCAGAGACTAAGGGAGGAGTTGGAGAGGGGATGAACTTCTGGGTGCAGTGGTGGGACATTTTAGAGTCCAGGGTCATGGTTGGTCTCCTTGTGAAAGACCATGACATCCGGCTGCTACAGGGCCAGTACCAGGGGTTGGAATACAAATCAGAGGCCTGGGACTGGCTGGCACATGACTTCACCGGTGTAACTGGTATCCTCCACACATGTGAGTAGGTACATCACCATTTTGATGACCTGAAGCATAGGAAGGGGGATCTCTTGGCCACATGGATATATGATGCTCGGGCTGACAATGCCCCACAAGTTTGTAAGTATTGTGCACATTGTTTTACCAAATTCTAGTATGAATATGTGATAGACAGGTATGTATAATGGTGTTTTTCTCTCCCCACAGCTGCAGAGGTGAGAGCTCACAACCTGGAGGCCCATGCAGGGCGCCTGGCCAGGTTGTGCTTTGAGTGTACAGATATATCTTGCAGTCTATAGTAATATAAATAAAAAAGAGTACAGTAGTAACTGCCAGTAGGTATATTCTGTTTTGAGTGTACTGTAATGAATGTGGTCATAGACCTGGACCGATATAAGTGATTAATGTCAGATACAGTTCAATACAGATGAAAGCATGAAACCTGCTAATGTTAAGGAAAGAAAGTTACAACTGCATTAATAATGCTAAAGAAATAAAAGTTTATACTGTGTTAATAATGTTACGGTAATAAAGTACAACTGCATTCATAATGTTAAGGACATAAATTCAACTGCATTCATAATTGTAAGGAAATAAGGTTCAACTGCAGTCACAATGTTAAGGAAATAAAATTAATACTGCATAAATTGTGGAATGACAGCTGTCTTTCAACAATTGCATCATCTAAAGTGTTTGTCAATAAAGACTGTTCGATGTATACCAATCACTGTTTCATGTCACCCCCAATAAAGCTTTTTTGTGGAAAATGTGTGTATTCTGGGCTGTTGGTCAAGAAATTGAGTATTATACATGCTGTGAAGTAAACACCAAAAAATACCATGAAGTGAGTGAAGGTTAGCTGATAAAGAACTGCCTTGCTAAAGTGTAGATGTGGAGCTGTACTACAAGATATAATGCATTATGATATTTGTTCTGCAGTAAGATCTGAACCTAGAATAGTAATGACTAAGGTATAATAGTGTGTTTATCTCAGGATTGTCTAGTGTTAACCATTGCATTTCAGCTATATGCATTCCTGAATTTAGTTATTCTGCTGCAGGCAAGTATGAAACTGTAATAGCTGTAGACTGAAAATATACCATATGCAACGGTATATGGGTCAGGTAGGCAACACAGCACTCTGATATGGTCTGTACACATCACATGCATTCCCATCTACTGAGGGTTAAATGTGTGCACCTGCATTCCAAGTATTAATACACAGTTCACCTACTATCTCTATCATGCATGAATAACATGCATGTGTGTTCACATGTCACTGCAGTCTTGTATGACACTCTACCTCTTTTACCAGGTCAAAGTGTGTTACCAAGTGAGCTCTAGGCATATATTACTCAATCACTACATGTAGTCTACCTTGCATCCTGTTCTGGATGCAGGGCATTCTATGTTGGTAAAATGGAAAGGAGGCTTAGGGACAGAATAAGGGAACATCTTTATCAAATTAGGATTAGATCTATGGTTAAAGCCCTACCCAAACATATCCATTGCACTGATGACACACATGAGATTAGTTTTAGGGTCATGGAAGTGGTATACAGCCATTCCAGAGGAGGGGACATAAGGAATCGAAGTGAGACACAAGAAGCAAAGTGGATCATTAGGTTGAGGGTGGATGCTCTCCCTGGTTTAAATGATAAGACACCACTGAAGCCCTTCCTCAAGTCCAGAGGGCTCAGATAGTAGTCCTGTATGTTATTTTTACACTTTGTAATGGTATACTTGGGTACTGTGGACTGTTTCTTGGGGGCTAGATATAGGAACTAGTTTCCAGTATATGTCACTGGTAGATCTGTCACAGTAACCTTATCCATTGTTACACTTAGGTAGTTTATTTATTTATTTATTCTACATTTGTTAACTGGGTTGGTCTGGCTGAGCCAAGGGCTCATTTTCAGCAGAGACCCGGGGAGAAAAGCTCCTTACTTATGTTAAAGTATTACATAAAAACATTTGTTACAGAGTTATTTGAAGTTAACATCCAGAGTATAAAGAAACATACATATGCATAGATTCATAGTAAAAAAAACATTTTAAGGTTTAGTAGACATTTTTAGACAATTTAATTTATAAAATCCAAAAGGCGATTGAAACACAATAGGAGAAGCTGATGTTTCCACAAATTTATTCTTCCAATAAATGTAAGCGCTTTCGGCAAGTTAAATAACTCACCTTCATCAGACAAACAGTGGGATGACTTTACACTGCTATTTAAATAGTCACAAGCAATTTACATTGACCAATCATAAAAATTAGCATTCCATTTCAATTAAAAACCATGGGAACCTTAAAATAAATTTAGGACATCACTTCCTATATTGTAAAATGTTATAACTGCGTATTACTAACCATTAAATACACACTCTATGTAAGATAAGTTACCATAAAGCATCATTTATAAAAACTTAATGCTGGAAAAACATATATTATATTTTTGTCAGATAATGAATAGACTTAGAAGAACCTTGTTTAAATCTAAAAATTGTTTAGTCTATTCAGACCATGTTCCTTGTTGTTATATGTGAAAAAATCCCGTCCTTTAAAATAATGTTAGAATAATTAAACACATTGTTCAATATTTACATTTCCTGTTAATCTTAATAAATCGCAACAAAAAACACCTTTCCCTCATGTAAATGTCATGTTAAATCTATGCATGCAACCTCACAAAATGCATAAAGTTCTCAAGTTATTTACCATGTGGATGCGCACTAAATGCTAGCGCGCCCTATAACACATTGGATACGAAACTGTGATAGAATTACTGTTTGAAAATATCTGTGTGTTAACCTAACTAAAATTCAAATTACTGTTATTCTAGACATAATGAATGCCAGTGACAATGTTATATTATCCTTTAAAAAGCTGCATCATGGAAATATGGCTTAAAATAAACTATCTGTTATAGGAAAGCCATTTAAGGACACATTTTATTGACTGTGCTTCATTAATACCAGGAAACAGGTGAGCTCTTGTACGGATTTGCCACAACAGCTCGTCTATTTCTAATCGTGTTTGCCATGGACCTCCTCTAATGTCCACTTCCCTGTGTTGTAAGACTAAATAATTGAATGTGTGCCCACTGAATTCCATACAATGCCTAGCCAAGGCATTATTGGAATCATTTTTTGCTATGGCATATTGATGTTCATATACTCTATGTTTAAACCTTCTCTCGGTCTTGCCGATGTAAAATGCCTTGCAATGATTACAAAGGGCAGCATACGTTACAGATTTCGTCTCACAATTGAAGTGTCCATTGATCTTATACTCTTTACCATTGATGTTAAAACTTTTAGTAACTTTGATGTGTTTGCACTGATTACAAAACCCACACTTAAACATTCCTTGAAGTTTGTTAGAGCTACTATGTGATTTTACTTTTTCTAAGATGGTTTTCATATTTTTGCCTCTTCTGTATGTAATTTTTGGACCATCACCTAAAAAAGTGCAAAGGCTTCTGTCATTTTTAATGATGTCCCAATTTTTATAAACTATTTCCCTTATTTTAATCGAATCTAGGGAATAAGTATGCAAGAAGCTAGTAATAAACTTGCCATTTGATGTTTTTGTTGTGATGGTCGAATCTAAGTCAATTGTTACTTGGTCATTGTTGGGAACAATAGTGACCGTCTCTTGTCCTGAAAGTAAAGGAAAAAAGTGACCCACTTCACGTTTTTGAGTTACTTCCGCAACTATATTTGTTATCAGGGATAAAGGATACCCCCTAGACTCAAACATGTTAGAAAGGTTGTTACACTCATTAATGAAATCTTGAGTGTCTGTTATCATACGTGCAGCTCTTACAATCTGTCCTTTAATAACTGCCCTCTTTTGATGATATGGATGATTACTTGTAAAATGCAAGAGGGAGTTAGAATAAGTTGGTTTTCTGTATATGCAACTCTTAAATCTTTTATTAGCCCTATCTTTTATGAGCAAAATGTCCAAATAGTTAATCATAGTATCACTAATATTATATGTAAAGTCTAAAAAGTCAGTTGTCGTGTTTATTCTATCAATGAATAGGGGAATTGTCTCTCTGGTGCCATCCCAAATACAAAAGATGTCATCCTGGTACCGAGTGTACCAGGTGACATGGTTAAGAAATAGTTCATCCTTAAACAATACAGTGGACTCCCAGTGTGCCATGACTGCATTTGTGAAAGTACCCCCACAAGGTGAGCCCATGGCTACACCTGATGTTTGCAAGTAAAATTGGTTTTCAAAGATGAAAAAGTTGTTGGCCAAAACTAATTCTAAGAGGGTCTCAGTTAAGTTTATGGAGTCATCGCCCATGTTTTTGGACAACATATACTCTCTGATCCAAGCTATGCCAACTGTCTGTGGTATGACTGTATATAAGTCTTTGACATCAATAGTCAAAAACAAAACATGTTCACTATATGTGAGTTTGTTGATGTGCTCTAAAAAGGACCATGAGTCTTTGCAAATGTGCTTCTCGTTTTGAATCAAAGGTTTTATAATGCTGTCCACAAGTTTTGCACATGCTTGAGTAACTGATCCCCTCCCATCAACAATTGGCCTAAATGGGGGTGCATTCAACCGTTTGTGTAGCTTAGGTGTTCCAAAGAATGAAGGGATTTTTGGGGCAGGCATCAAAAGGTATTTATGTGTATCAGAATCAATCAATCCTTCCAAAAACAAATCATTTAAGGTGTTATTAATTTTCCTATATGCCCCATGTATCTCGTTTATGGTAACTGATTTGTAGGCAGTTGAGTCAAGGTGTTCAAGCATATACTCAACATACTTGCAATGGTCCATAAAAACAATCCCCCCACCCTTGTCCGGTTTCATGGCTCGGATGTGACAATCTTGCAAGAGGTGAATAAAATCACGTTCTATCAAAGTGATGTTACTTGGATGTTTATGGTTGTTGTAAATAACCTGGTTCTTAATAGCCCATAAATCCATCTCACAAATTTTCTCAAATGTATTCAAAGTGGGATGTAGAGGTGGGTTATAAGAACTAGCTACTCTAAGTAATTTTACTTCAGTGGGCACACATTCAATTATTTAGTCTTACAACACAGGGAAGTGGACATTAGAGGAGGTCCATGGCAAACACGATTAGAAATAGACGAGCTGTTGTGGCAAATCCGTACAAGAGCTCACCTGTTTCCTGGTATTAATGAAGCACAGTCAATAAAATGTGTCCTTAAATGGCTTTCCTATAACAGATAGTTTATTTTAAGCCATATTTCCATGATGCGGCTTTTTAAAGGATAATATAACATTGTCACTGGCATTCATTATGTCTAGAATAACAGTAATTTGAATTTTAGTTAGGTTAACACACAGATATTTTCAAACAGTAATTCTATCACAGTTTCGTATCCAATGTGTTATAGGGCGCGCTAGCATTTAGTGCGCATCCACATGGTAAATAACTTGAGAACTTTATGCATTTTGTGAGGTTGCATGCATAGATTTAACATGACATTTACATGAGGGAAAGGTGTTTTTTGTTGCGATTTATTAAGATTAACAGGAAATGTAAATATTGAACAATGTGTTTAATTATTCTAACATTATTTTAAAGGACGGGATTTTTTCACATATAACAACAAGGAACATGGTCTGAATAGACTAAACAATTTTTAGATTTAAACAAGGTTCTTCTAAGTCTATTCATTACCTGACAAAAATATAATATATGTTTTTCCAGCATTAAGTTTTTATAAATGATGCTTTTTATAAATGATGCTTTATGGTAACTTATCTTACATAGAGTGTGTATTTAATGGTTAGTAATACGCAGTTATAACATTTTACAATATAGGAAGTGATGTCCTAAATTTATTTTAAGGTTCCCATGGTTTTTAATTGAAATGGAATGCTAATTTTTATGATTGGTCAATGTAAATTGCTTGTGACTATTTAAACAGCAGTGTAAAGTCATCCCACTGTTTGACGAAGGTGAGTTATTTAACTTGCCGAAAGCGCTTACATTTATTGGAAGAATAAATTTGTGGAAATATCAGCTTCTTCTATTGTGTTTCAATCGCCTTTTGGATTTTTTAGTGGTTCGTGAATTTTTTGTCTTGTTTCACAATTTAATTTATACATTTGGTGGATATAAGTTTCATATGTTGAGGTAGGTGATAGTAAGAGACTGAGAGAGGCAGGGGAAAGAAGAGGAGAGTAATGGGGGAGGGAGGGGGGAGTAGAGAGAGGAGAAGTAGATGTTAAAAGATAGGGAATACTCGTGGCGGATGACTACAGTGGCAGTACCAGTTTTCCATAAGATATTTTTGCATAGCAGTTTTGAAGTGTTTGGGATGATCAAGTGATCTGATTTCCAGGGGTAGTTGGTTCCAAGAAGTTGCAGGGTTATAGTTATAGAGTAAGCATCCCATTTTTGTTTTTGGTTTGCGAATCAGTAGTAAGTCTTTGTCAGAGCTACGTAATGGCCTTGCAGGGGTGTATTTTGTTATAACAGTGATAAGATTGGGACAGTAGTTAGACTGATATAAGATAGAATGGATGATCTTAAGTTGATGCATTTTTAAAAGATGGAGGAATTCTAGCCAGTTAACTTGCTTTAAAGAATCACAATGGTGAGATTTGTAGGGTAGATTGGTAGCAAATCTGGCAACCTTATTGTATGTGATTTCTAGTTTGGTGAGAAGAGATGAGTTTAGATTGGTAAGTAGGTGGCAGCTATACAGGAGAGTGGGTATTCGAAAAGTATGAGAAAGGGTTTGTCTAGCTGTGTCACTTAAGTATTTCTTGTTTCGATAAAGGTGTCCAAGTTTCTGATGGGTAGTTTTAATACAGTTGGTTACATGTAAATCAAACTTTAGCTGGTCATCTATGGTGACTACTAGTAATCTAGTGCTTAGTTCAGGTTTTATAATGGTATTGTTACTGGATTGTATCACAAATGAGGATTTAAGATTAGTTAGGTTTTTGGGAAGAAAGAGAAGGAGTTCGGTTTTCTTGGGGTTGAGTATTAATTTGTTGTTACTAAGCCATGTCTCTATGGTATTGAAGGAAGCCTGCATAGTAGAGAGTAGGTCTAAAGGATTATCAGCAATGGTGATCACTGTGGAGTCATCAGCATATTGTACAAGAGTTGATTGGACACAGGAGGTGTGTAATAGATAGGTGAAGATATTGAAAAGTAATGGGCCAAGGATAGAGCCTTGGGGTACACCCATTTGTATGGTAAGGGGAGGGGATGAGGCTGAGAGCCATTTGACTGATTGATGTCAGTTGGTGAGATAACTGAAGAACCAAGAGAGGGTAGAAGAGGATAAATTGATTTGGGTTAGTTTGTCTAGGAGAAGGGGGTGGGAGACAGTGTCAAAGGTTTTGGAGAGGTCCAGAAAGAGGCATGATACAAGTTTGTTTGAGTCCCTAGCAAGAGATATGGTATTGGTGAAGGATAGTAAAGCAGTGGTTGTACTATGTTTGGGGCGGAACCCATGCTGCGTTGGTGTTAGAAGGTTTTCTGCAAGAAGGTATTGCATAACTTGTTTATGTATACATTTTTCTAAGATTTTTGAGAGGGGAGACAGTATGGCAATTGGTCTAAAGTAGGTTATATCTGAGGATTTACCCCCTTTGTGAATGGGTAATGTATAGAATTGTTTCCAGATTGTAGGAACATAAGATTCAGATATGGAGCAGTTTACCAGTATGGATACTGGGTAGGCAAGGGGTTCAGAGGCAGTCTATAGGAAATTTGAGGGAAGGTTATCTGCTGATGGTGAGCAGAGCTTTAGTTTGGAGAGTAAAGATTTTATGTAGCTCCTAGAGACTGTTCTGAGGGAAAAGTAGATTGGAGGGTTTGGATGCGGGGAGGGGCTTGTGTGACTGCTTATGTTATTGTTATTGGGGAGGGAATTAATTATGGTGGTAATTGAGTCAATGAAATGAGTATTAAACTTGGAGGCTATAAGTTCAGGGGAGTCTTGTGGGCAGGGATTAGGAGGGGAGGGGTTTCCAGGGTGTAATATTTGATTAATGGATCTCCAGAATTTTTTGGGAATGGATTTGAGGGTAGAGGGAGGGCTACTATAGAAGTTCTTTTTGTCTTGTTGTATAAGTTTATGAATTTTGTTCCTGAGTTCTTTATAGGTCTGGAAAATGGAGGGGGGTCTTAGGTTTAGACCATAATTTCCAGATTCTATCTCAGTTTTTCATAAGGGTTTGGGTTGTTTTAGATAGCCAGGGGGCTGTTTTGGATTTGACTCTGACTGTGAAGAGAGGAGCATGGAAGTTTAGGATGTCGAGGAAGATGGTGTTGAAAGAGAGGACAGCGTCATCGAGGGGGAGGGTCTTTAGATGTGACCAGTTGATTTTAGAGATTGTGTCTAAAAGGGTGTTGGGACAGAAGGTTTTAAGTTTGCGAGTAGTAATATACTTGTGAGGTTTGTTATAAAGGGGTGAGTATCTAGTTACTGTCACAGGGCAGTGGTCACTGAGAATATTAGGGAGTGTTTGTGGATTATGGTAGTTTTGTGAATGGGAGACTAGGACCCAGTCGAGGAGGGAGGTGGAGGTGTGAGATCTATTGATATAGGCAGGAACAGTGATTAATTGTTTGAACCCATACAAGTTAATAGTAGATGGTGAATTTGGCTTCTGGAGAGAGAGACAGTCAATGTTTACATCACCTAATATGATGGTTTCTTTATTTAAGTTCAGTGATATGTAGGATAAGATGTCTTTGAGTATACTAGTGTTATCTCCTGGGGGGATGTAGATGGCTACTATAGTTATGGTGGTAAAGTTGTTGAGTTTGAAGTTTGCTAGTAAGAGTTCGGCTGTAGAAAAGTATGGGAGGGGGCTTTCAAGGCTAGTTAGGGTGAGGAGATCAGAGTAGGGGATGGCTACACCTCCACCTTTTTTCTTTTGACAGTCTAGTCAAAGGATGTTATATCCAGGAGGGATAATTTCCCTGTCTTGAATATGGGGTTTTAGCCAGGTCTCTGTTAGGGAGACTATGTCTGGTTTCTCTATAGCTATCCAGGCATGGAAATCATGTGTTTTATTAACAATACTCCTGAGATTAATTGAGTAGAAGGATATCTGTTTTTTTGAGAGAGAAAGGTGGGTAGGATTAGGTGTACTTTGGGTACTGCTCTGTGCATAGCCAGTAGGGCCAGGATTGGGATGGATATCACCAGATAGAAGTAGGAGCTTGTAATGAAATAGTTGCATAAATAGGTGGTACTTTACTCTTGGTTTGATGGGATTGAGTGCTTGAGAAGATATTTTTATTTTAGGAAAGGCAGTGAGTGGGGGAAGGATGGATAGGCTGATTGTTGGCTAATTTTGAGGAGTAGTAATGAAGATAGTTGTTAGATTAGTGTGGTGGAATTGAAGTGATGGTAGATTAAAGTGGTAGGAGGTGAGGTGTGAGAGAGTGTACAGTAAAGCAAGTAGGAGTAAGACTTGAGTTTTGTTAAGCATGATGTAGTTTGTGTATTTACAAGTAAGGAAATGCTAGAAGTAAGTATTAGTATGTGAGGGTGTATGGGGAGAATATTTTGGCAGGAGATGGTAAGTTAGGAAAAGGAAGTAAGGGGGAGGGACTTAGTTGTAGTTAGAGGGGGAGTGGTTATGGGTGGTTAGGTATAAAGGAAATGATATGGGGTGGGTGGGAATGGGGGTGTGAGAGGAGCGAACGGAGCAGGGCAGCACTCTCAGTAGGGATAATGCAACAAAAACAGTCAGATTAGCTTTAGTTTACTATTGTTTTAGGCTTCACTATATTGTATAAAGTTTAGGCTGCCATCTTTAGAGACAAATTAAAAACCGCTTGGTGAAGTTAACGTTATCTTTTAAAGTTTTCTACAGCCTATAAGAAGCAATGGAGTCAATATTAAAAAAATCTAGGTAGAACAGGGCTAAGTAGTCAGAGGAAGGACCGTATTTCTGGGGGGGGGGGTGGAAAGCTAAGAGTAGTGGCTTCCATGGTAGCATGCTTACAGGGGCTATGACTTCCAGCAAATGCAGTATTCAGTTAGGCTTGCTGGACATATAGAAAGTTATATAGCATACTTCACAGAGCTTTCAAAAGTGTTTTCTGCTTGGAGCCCACATTTTTGCAGGGCACAGGACCTGGGAGGAGGGTGGACAGTTGCTGGATTCTCTTTCAGTATATTTATTATTGAGATGTAGAGCTACAGGAACAATAGTAGAGAGAAGGGGAGAAAGATGCACTTTAGTTTCAACAAAATAGCGGTTACACTATCAAAGCAAGTTTAGGGCAGTAAAAACAGCAGGTACAATCCAAAAACAGCCATCAATGTAGTCTGCAAATTGTTGGTACATTTAGCATTTGGTTCACATAAAGAGACTCGAGTAACTGAGGTACTACTAATGCATTTTATCTATAGTGCTATTATTCCATGCCTTACAAGCACTCATATTAACCAGATAGTATCTTTTAAGAGGCCGATTTAGCTATAGCATTATTCAACAGTAGATAGTTCGTCACATTAATCCAATTTGAGAAAGCATGCACTCAATCCAACTTTGAAATGCAGTAATGGCAATTCACTAACATGCCCGACTACAGTCGTACATGATGTACTCATTAGTTCCTAAACACTAAATAATACGGCTAGATTGTTTACTCAAATACAGCTTTTAACAGGTATAACCACAGTAGCAAATAGTATTTAGCACATAGTGAATGACGCTCAAACAATTTCTTGTAAAATATCTGAAACAGCTACCTTTACACTAGAGCCATTCTAGCCTTCTAAGTTGTAGTTATAATATTATATGAAAACTTTGCAGCATCGGGATTAATACTGAATTTGATAGCAGTTGCAGGACTTACCTGATGGAGCACGCTACCTCGGGGGAATCTAGATGTTTGGGCAGTGAGGGCAAAATTCAAATATGGCGCCACAGGTAGATGGCAGAGATATTCACAAATGAAGCTAGGTGAGGAGTTAGGGTTATACACAGCTGTATGAGATTATATTCATGTATTCAGTATGTCACTATGTTTTCATAGGCATAGGTGATGTTTTTAAAAATTATAGGAATATATCTCTATATATTTCTATACATATTTTTATACATATTTATTTAGTAATATTTTATTTATGTATTTGCATTTTATATTTTGTTTTAAAGGAAGCTGTCACTTTAATAGTTAGAATGGATTATTTATGTTTACTTTGGCACCTTTTTTTTCTTTATAATGATGAACAGCTGTGAATATTCGTATATGGTCTGAGGAAGCCCTATCAGGGTAAAAGTGCTTACCACTGTTCCTGTTCTTGAATAAACTTATTTGCTGTGGACAACATCATTTTGATTTTACATTTGGATGTTTCTATATTTTTGCAGCCTTTGTGCACTCTGACACCTTATTATATTTACAAAAACCAGCAAGCAGATCCAACAGGAAATCCAATGGTGGAAAAGCAATCATCTGACTCCACGGCAATGTAAAATACAAAAATGTTTAATAAATCCACATCAGGTTACAAACAGCAAGGATTGAGCACTTTCGTCTCCACCCTGGAGACCTCTTCAGAATCAATTAAAACAAGAAAAAGGCGCTACTTTTATATACATAGTAATAAATACAATTAGTCACAATTAAGTTAATCACAATTACGTTAATCACAATTAATCAAAATTTATAAACTGTTGTATCTCTAAAGCCCTTAAAGGTGTAATGTGGTAGGTTAAAAATAGGTTAAAAACCACTCGTATCTGCTGTTTTCTTATGTATTAATACAGGTATATGATGAAAAGAAAGGAGCAATGTTATTAAAGTGCCATCCACATTCACAATGCCAAATATTTGATATATAAATATGTAAAAATGTATAAAATTTTTAGTTAAATAAGTAAAACAATAGCATGATCGTAGCATAGTATTTAAAAATGTTATAATACAATATTGAATGTGTGTACATCTATACTAGTAAGAATAAATATAAATATAAATGTAAATAAATAAATATAACTGTTGTATGTATATATATATATATATATATATATATATATATATATATATATATATATATATATATATGTATAGATGAATGGATAGTCATGTAGATAAATTTATATGTATATATGTATATGTATGTTGAAACATAATATATAAATATATAAATTACATACTAATATAACTAGTATCTAACGTAAATAAATTACTATAAAAAATATATATGCACATGATTGTAGTAATTAACATATATCCCATAAGAATCAATAATGATTATATTTAAAACTAAGGTGATGTACAGAATAGTATCAAATAAATAGTTAATGTATAAAACAATGTAATGTTGTAAAATGACAAGATGGTATAAAAAGATGGTGTAAAATATGTGCAAAAGGTTGTGAGTATATATAATTTATATGTTGAATAAATAATATGTGTAAAAAATATAAAATAATTAAGTAATAAAACCGTGTATGAAAAAAGTTGAAAAGTAACCTCCTAGTACAAAAGGAGGAAAAGTGGTATTATAGTGTGTAGGTATGTTTCTTTGGATCAGAAGCCAATAATTTTAATGCAGGTGTAATAGATATACAATCATTCAGCCCTTTACCATTGCACGCATCTAATCTAAGCTGCCATATCATTTCCCTATATGCCAGTTTAGTTTCTCAATCGTCCCCTCTATCAGGAGGCTCAACAATTTCCAGGACCCAGAATTTAAAATTGGCATTAGAACATACAATAGAATGCCTATATAATGCATTGTTTACATTCTTACGATTAATATCTCTGATGTGTTCATATATTCTTCTACGTAGGTGTCTCTCTGTTTTCCCTACGTAGAAGCACCAACAGAATTTGCAATATGCCAAGTAAACCAGGCCTTTTATGTAACAACTACTGTATTTACTTGCTTTTAGGGTAGTTCGTAAACTAGAGGACTACCTGTTATGCAAGAAGTTAGGGCTGGACCCTCGAACAATACAGGACAGTACAATACACCCCATCAGAGAGACAATGATTTTACAAAATATCATAATATGGACTTTAACAACTGGTTGAATAAATCATTTTCATATAATAATGTGAGAGAACCTGAACATCATAACAATACCACTTACAAGGATAAATGTAAAAACTTTAAAATGTTGCTAACCAAGTATAAAAACTTGTCAGTGGAAAATTGGTACTTTAGTAAGTGTCTTCATGAAAACATTGTCCCTAAGGGTCTTAGAATTACAAAATTTCCGAATAACATTAATTTTGAAACAGGGAATTCAAAGAAGTGTGTGCTTTATTTAACGAATGTGGGTTATCAATAATTAAATTGCTTATGAAACATAATGAAAATAGAATGGAAAAGGATAAGATTATTATTGATAGACTGTATAAGGAAATATCTGAAGATCTGTTGTTTTTGGTGGATGAATACAAAAAAGTATACTTCAGGACTATACAGGATGTTGATGCTACCACATCACGTAATTATAACAGGAAAATTTCAAAATTGAGAAGGGATTTGAAAGACTACGAGTCTAACACTGCCTATAGTGATAACACTTCCTATCATAGAGCACATTATGATCAGGGTGTTAATTATCATATTAATGCACATTATGTTGATCAAACGAAGGTGGGGGAACATGTGGACAACATTGTTGAATACCACAGCCCACAGGTAGAGGGTGACGTATGTAATACGGTTGTTGATTATCAGGAAGGTTATTATACTAATAATTTCCCTTTAGAGGAATTTGGCCTAAGGAGATCACAGAGGTTAAAAAACAGGATTCCACAGCAACAATCCTATGCTCAGGTGGTGGGGGACTACCGATGCAACAGAAGATAAATACAACTATAGGGGAAGTGGATGTGAATCTTGATCTTGTTTCACAATGTTCTTATATAGATAATGAAGGTGAAAGTGAGCAAGTTAATTCTATTATTTGTTCATCCAATGATTTTAATATTTTTAATTTTACAGGAATGGTGATTGATGACACTTTTTAAAACTTTTTACTAAAGGTTTTACTTTTGTGCCATACCAAATACCCAGTATTAGTAATATTTTACTGGATATAAAACTTTTTACAAGAAGGTTGAATTTCTCAGTCATTTTTAAAGATACAGAAAGCGTAAATGAGTCTAGGTGTTTAAAAAGACGTAGTACTTATAACCCACCACTTCAACACGACATTCAGAGTTTTGAGAATGTCCTCTGTAGTGTTATTAGAAGCAACTATCCCCGAAACAATAACACAAAGGTGACTAATTTAACTCATGAAGAAAAGGAGCTTCTTAAATTACTAAAAGAGAATAACAAAGTTAGAATTATGAAACCTGACAAGGGGGGAGGCATGGTCATCATGGACCAATGGGATTATACCAGAGGAATGCTGAATATACTCAATAACAGTAAGAGTTATACTACGGTATCAAAAAATGAAATAAATATTTCTTACCAAAAAATAGATTACATTATAGAGGACAATTTACTGCAAGGCCTTTATGATAAAGACCTATACAATTTTTTTAAAGTTAGCAAACCAGTTATACCAGTGATCTTCGGCATCCCCAAAATTCACAAATGTGTAAATGATCCCCCCATGAGACCTATCGTGTCAGCACAAGGCTCAAAAACACAACCATTAGCAATATACATCGACATTAAGTTAAAAGGATATCACTTGAAATACCAGCACATATTAATGGATTCATGGGACTTACTAAGAAAAATAAACAATGAGAGTTACAATGACAAGATTATTTTTATAACTATTGATGTCAAAGATCTTTTTACGGTGATACCCCATGTAAATGGTTTAGAATGGTTTGAGAAAACACTTATAGAAATGGACTTTTTAGAACCCAAAAAATTCTGTATTATACTTGAAAACATGGAATTGATACTGAGGAATAACTATATTTACTTTCAGGGAGAATATTATCACCAAATTGAAGGGGTAGTAATGGGAGCAGCTTGTGCTCCCATTTATGCAAATATTGTCATGCTTTACTGGGAAAAGAACTATGTTTTCACATCGGAATATTACCAGCATATACATAGCTACTATAGATTTTTGGATGATATTCTTATTTTATGGAAAGGTCCTGAAAAAGATATTTATAATTTTATTGAATACATTAATAAGAGTACATCATTCCTTAGTTTTACACATGAGGTTCAAAAGAATGTTATTCACTACTTGGATGTTAAATTAATGAAAGATGAAATAACAAAAAGATACACATCTGCTATTTATCGGAAAGAGAATTTCTCAAATGCATATTTACATTTCGAAAGTGATCACCCTCTTGTATTGAAAAAGAATGTTGTAAAAGGACAGATGATTAATGTTTCTAGAATGACAAGTGAAGAGGAAGAGTTTTTAAAAGAATTAAATACATTGAATAACATGTTTTTACAAAGAGGCTATCCATGTGATTTGATTGATGACACAAAAAAGTGGGTAATAACACATAGGAGCACTAGATATGCCCCACTACTTAGTTGTGGTTTACCGAACAGTAACATACTAATTAGAAACGAGACTAACACATCAGATAATGAAGGGGAAATGGGAGTCAAATGAAAAACACTCCATATTTGACCCTAACCTACCACAACAATATTGAATGGCTCAGGAGATGTATTAACAGTGTATGGGAAATGTTCAAAGCAATGCCTATGTGAGTGACGGTTTTTAAGAATAAATTAACCTACAGTTATAGGAGAAATAATAATTTAAAAAATACATTAGAATATGGAAAGGATGGACCTAGCTATGGTAGTTATTCTACTACTAGTAACAAGGGGGGGGACTTTTAGGTGTAACAGATGTCCTCAATGTCCCTTTATAGCAGGTGAGAAGTCGATAAATCTGCCTAGTTTACGAACTACCCTAAAAGCAAGTAAATACAGTAGTTGTTACACAAAAGGCCTGGTTTACTTGGCATATTGCAAATTCTGTTGGTGCTTCTACATAGGGAAAACAGAGAGACACCTACGTAGAAGAATATATGAACACATCAGAGATATTAATCGTAAGAATGTAAACAATGCATTATATAGGCATTCTATTGTATGTTCTAATGCCAATTTTAAATTCTGGGTCCTGGAAATTGTTGAGCCTCCTGATAGAGGGGACGATTGAGAAACTAAACTGGCATATAGGGAAATGATATGGCAGCTTAGATTAGATGCGTGCAATGGTAAAGGGCTGAATGATTGTATATCTATTACACCTGCATTAAAATTATTGGCTTCTGATCCAAAGAAACATACCTACACACTATAATACCACTTTTCCTCCTTTTGTACTAGGAGGTTACTTTTCAACTTTTTTCATACACGGTTTTATTACTTAATTATTTTATATTTTTTACACATATTATTTATTCAACATATAAATTATATATACTCACAACCTTTTGCACATATTTTACACCATCTTTTTATACCATCTTGTCATTTTACAACATTACATTGTTTTATACATTAACTATTTATTTGATACTATTCTGTACATCACCTTAGTTTTAAATATAATCATTATTGATTCTTATGGGATGGGATATATGTTAATTACTACAATCATTTGCATATATATTTTTTATAGTAATTTATTTACGTTAGATACTAGTTATATTAGTATGTAATTTATATATTTATATATTATGTTTCAACATACATATACATATATACATATATACATATAAAGTTATCTACATAACTATCCATTCATCTATACATGTATATATATATATATATATATATATATATATATATATATATATATATATATATATATATATATACATACATACAACAGTTATATTTATTTACATTTATATTTATATTTATTCTTACTAGTATAGATGTACACACATTCAATATTGTATTATAACATTTTTAAATAATATGCTACAATCATGCTATTGTTTTACTTATTTAACTAAAAATTTTATACATTTTTGCATATTTATATATCAAATATTTGGCATTGTGAATGTGGATGGCACTTTAATAACATTGCTCCTTTCTTTTCATCATATACCTGTATTAATACATAAGAAAACAGCAGATACAAGTGGTTTTTAACCTATTTTTAACCTACCACGTTACACCTTTAAGGGCTTTAGAGATACAACAGTTTATAAATTTTGATTAATTGTGATTAACGTAATTGTGATTAACGTAATTGTGACTAACTGTATTTATTAGTGTGTATATAGAAGTAGCGCCTTTTTCTTGTTTTAATTGATTCTGAAGAGGTCTCCCGGGTGGAGACGAAAGCGTTCAATCCTTGCTGTTTGTAACCTGATGTGGATTTATTAAACATTTTTGTGTTTTACATTGCCGTGGAGTCGGATGATTGCTTTTCCACCATTGGATTTCCTGTTGGATCTGCTTGCTGGTTTTTGTATTTGTGGTCTTTTACCTTATTATATTTGTTTTATTAAGTACAGTACTAATATAAATTATTAAAATAAATAAAACTGTTTAATCTTGGTATGGCTGTGTGTCTGCTGTGTCTGTGAATGTCTGCTGACATTCTAACCCTATACTTGCCAAGGACAGCATGATAAGCATAAACTCTCTGTACTGTGTACGATACATCTCTCAAGTGTCACACTGTTAAGGACTGTGATCCAGCTTGACAAATCCCTGGGACACAGATTTAACAGCCACTTGATCTATCTCAATAACACAGTCAGACTACATCAGTCTACATTATACCTTGGTAGTCACATATGTTCCCCTGACATGTAATAGTCCCCTGTAGTTGTGTAGCTGTAGGTGCTACAGCTTGGCCCATACTGTCTCATGCAGATAGCTTGAGTGGTATGTATTTGCTGCAAAACCTATAGGGCACATGTATACATAAAGTAAGGGAAGACATTCAGAGTATATAAGAGTTCTGTTGCAAACAATATAACCTATACTGGTAGTTATGGCATGTATGTCGCTTTTGCCTCACCCCTTAACTGAATCATAATTTATTATTCCTATACATCTGGTATGGTATACTTTTAGCGTATGTTGTTCTCAAAAATTTATGTTGAGCCTTGTTCTTTATTATTGTTATGTATTACAATGGCTGCATATTAACATACCTTGTTGAATTACCTATGTTGTTGGCCTTATGCTGTAACTGTTACTGATATGCTGTTACACTAATGACTGTTATCCCAATTATTGTTGTGTTCTATATACTATGCAATGTTACGTTACTGGGTTATGTGATTTGTTCTGGCATGCTGTTACAACTAACCACATGTTCCCTTCTTTACTAACCTATAAATTGTGAAACACATCAACACCATAGCTCGACTGGGTAGGTCTGTTCCTGTGGATCCATCTACCCTACCTCAACCAGCCATGGCACCAGGTCCTAGCACATCTGGGACCCAACCTGGAGCTGCACCCTCCTCTGGTCCTGCACCACCTAAAGGTCAAACCACCTCAGGGGATGGGGCCTGTCCCCCCCAGGAGTAGGCGTGGAGAAGAAGTGATAACCCAGCAACAGCAATGAGGCATGGTGTGCAGGATCATTCACCAAGAGTTTGATGAATGATTGCACTTGATTGAGGGCATATTGGCCAACCTGGAGGGCAGGCTGGCCCCAGTGCCCACCCTCCAGCACAGCCACCTTCGAGCCATGAAAGACCAGTGATGACTGCCTATGGGTGGGAGCTCAGTCCCACTGCTGCCATCTGGGGGCACATGGTTCTCTGATTCCACAACACCCTCCCCATCCAAGGTGTTTACCCCCCATGTGACATACACTACCCCTGTCTGCTGTCTAGTCTGTGTTGTCAGTTTGCAAATGTTACCTCTCCTACCCAACTTACCTCCCCACACGTTCCTATATCCCATCTCCAACATTCCACTCTCTCCTTAAAAAAAATGGGCATCTGTCCCACAAAATATATCACCCCATACATAGCTCTCCATTTCACCCCCCCCCCCCATGTACACTGCCCACAATTAACCATTACAACAATTAATTAACAAGGTTATGTCACCTACACCTCTTTCTAAGATGTGAGGCTCCAAATTCCAAATTGTCCACAACCTACACAGCTGCTGCTGTACAAGAAATGGAGAGTTATGGGGCTTTCCTACACCCATCCTGCACATCCCTACCTGCCTTCCACATTTTTTTTCCCTCTGCTTGCCCCCAATTCACAACTTCTTATCATCCCTTTTGTCTTTTCTTTTTTTTTTTGAAATACTGCGAGTTTAAGTGGAACTAAGCATCTCGGCACACCACATCACGTAAACCTGCTTAAACCCACTTAAAGCTGCTTAAAACTGCTTTGATCACCTTATATGTTCTTGACACTGTTATGCACATTAACAAAATAATCACCCCTGCCAAGCCTCGAACCTGGGACCCTGTCAAATACATCATAGTACATTAGCTCACTAGGCCACTCAGCTCTGATGAATAGTAGGTGTTTCCATAAACATATTATGGTTAGCAGTGATGCACACCTGCCAAGGTTTGAACCTGGAATCCTGTTAACTAATAGTACAGTGTAGTAGCCCACTACACCACTCAGGGCTAGTGAGTAGCAGGTGTTTCCTTAATCATATCCTGATTGCCATTGATGCACATCAGGAAAAATAGCTACATATCACAAGATTTGAACCTGGACACCCTGTCAACTATAGCATAATGCATTATGCCCACTTCGCCACTCAGCTCTAATAAATAGCAGGTGTTTTCATAAACATATCCTGATTGCCATTGGTGCACATCAGCAAAAATAACCGCACAGGACAAGGTTTGAATCTGGGACCCTGTCAACTATAGCATAATGCATTATGCCCATCAGGCCACTCAGCTCTGAGAAGTTGCAGTTTTTTTCCATAAACATATCCTGATTGCCAGTGACATACTACTTTTACATATAATGGGATAAATTATAATGTACTTGGGATTGTAATGCAGACACCAGCCCAGTACACAACCAAATACATGTTAATGGATGTACGTGAGGATTATGATAGTGGATACAGTTGAAAGCTGCACAGACTGTTGCAGAATGTCCATAGTTGTGCCACCGACTTTTGGCACAGTTGTCACAAAATCTATTCTGTGTGCTTATTTACTGGCAAGTCAGTGCAGATTGAGGTTACAAAATGATGACAGACAGTTCATTGTCACATGTCATACCCATCCGAACACATGTTCATGCAAGTCCTGTTTAACACATTGTATGCATGCACATATGTCTTGCAAATACATATTGGCTACATCCCCGAAGCTGTGTTTGGACTTTTTGGTTTGTTGTTTCTCAGCTTCTTCCTCTTTTGGCTTGTTTAGGATTATGATAGTGGATACAGTTGAAAGCTGCACAGACTGTTGCAGAATGTCCATAGTTGTGCCACCGACTTTTGGCACAGTTGTCACAAAATCTATTCTGTGTGCTTATTTACTGGCAAGTCAGTGCAGATTGAGGTTACAAAATGATGACAGACAGTTCATTGTCACATGTCATACCCATCCGAACACATGTTCATGCAAGTCCTGTTTAACACATTGTATGCATGCACATATGTCTTGCAAATACACCTACTATAACACTGCCTCAGTAGCTCTATCTGTTACATTCCTAGCATACTTTACATTTGACACCCACAGTCCTGGCTTCCATTCCAGTCTGTTTCACGTCAACTACATACTTGTCAATACAACAAATAAATAACTGAGCCCTGCAATTTCCAGCAGAACTGGTTGCTACTACTGCAGTAACTACCACCCATATTAGCACATCAAAGGCCTGTAGGTTGGGACACACTTCACAAATATGTATAGGTGTCCTAAATGACACCTACCACTCTCTGGATGGCACTATTATATAGCATATGTACCATAGGCACATGCCTCACCTGGACTGTTATTGGTACCCTCACCCTGGCTATGCTGTGGCAACTGAGCTGACAATGGTCCCTCACTGACATATATAGCTTGCTGTCCCCCAGTGTGTTCACAATCCCCAGTATGACTCCTGGCCAGAATGTAGCAGCTGTAGCCTGCAACATATACAGCAGTATGTTCAGCTACCTGCTACAGTCCTACCATACCTCACAAACACCTAGAACAGGGAATTCACACAACACCCATACATAAAGGGGTGTGGGAATGGTCAAGTTACAGGAACATGTGTCACAGTCTGCCCCTACAAACATACACAGCTGATAGACCAGCGGCTACTGCAGCACCATGCATATTCTGATGCAAATGACATATGCCACTTACGTCTGTCTGTCTCCTTACTGACCTCAACCTGCATTGTTAAACAGTAAACTGCCACATAAGTTGAAAGTCTGTTCACAATGGCCAAATAGACCATGCAAAACTGTGGCCCTACCACATAAATCCAAACAGTGGAGAGTATTTCTACTTACCCCCTGTGATGCTGTAGTCCCCACACCTCGATAATGTCCTTCTCACAGGCCAAGAAAAGAGCCAAGTCCTACATGCAGGTCTGAAATATAGCACTGTGTTGCCATGCCATTGGCTAATGAAAATGCAACCCAGTTGTTCTGGACACAATTAACAAGTGTGAGCCACAGATTGGTGCACAAGCAATTACCTGTTCATGTGCATTACCTACAAAAGGCAAGCTGTTGCCTATGGTACACAGGTCTGTGACTTTGTTTATGAAGACAGACTGCACTATCCTAGCATTATACCACTGCATTTCTGCACATAAAGGAGTACAATACTATACCAGGTATGTAAAAGAATTCCCAATCTAATGCAAAGCAGATTAGATTAGGGATGCAATCATGGGAAATAGGGGTTAACACTAGGTCTGTAGTACATGTCTTGAAATGGCATGTTGCTGTTAGATGTCCAGTACCTACATGCTTCCCTTTTGGTTCTGTCTGCTATGACATACATCACAGCTCTGGCCCGAGTCCCACCAGCAATGGGCAGTTCATGTACAAATGCTACTGGATTGTGTATTAGACAACAGTGACAGTAAATACTGGTGGATACAGTTGGCATATCACATGATGTGCTGCCAGTCTGCTCCTCTCAATCTGTGGATGTCACACAGGCATAGTTCAAACACTGTCCAGGTGTCCCTGACTGTTCCTGATGTACTCTGGATAGGTCACTGTGTACTCCACACCTGTATCTCATCACTTGAGAGATATGGCTAGCATACCTGTTGACCCCCTAGAGCAGGACAGCAGGTTACAGCCAGTAGTAGTAGGTGGACACAAGCTCCACCTCAGCAACAGAGTGTAGATATCGTATATGCAGGGTAAGGGAATTAATACAATACCAGACATTAATGTACCACAACTGTTTTCTGAGATGTCTAGCATGTGGCAGCCAGATTCCCCACAGTCCCCACAGTATTTCCCTACTGTTTTCTAGACATCTGCATTTGTCTGACAGAGGGTCCACATATATCAGGTATATGTGCACATTCTGCAAACATCTGTGTAATGCGGATGTTGGATACCTACAAGGAGGATACCCTACAGCACGTTTGCAGAGATGTCTGTAATTGTGTCAAACAGATGTTTCTGGACTGTCCCCATACACCTGTAGTACCACTCACCTATTTGTCAGATGATGACTGTATGACATGGTACTGGAACATCACCCATAGGGGAAACACCATAGCAGATGGCAGTGATGGGTGTGGCCATATAACACAGTCTGTCACAGCACTCAGGGTCATAACTGGTATACCTACAATCATCCAAGGTTACTAGGCTATTGGTTCTGAGGCCCTCATAAGTGTAGCCCAATGTTTAGCTCATGTGTATGCAAGTTAGCACCTTATGCCCCAGTCCAACAGGGACATGGGTGATATCCAAAGGGTGTATGTCCTATTAATCATCCACTTATCCACGTTTCTCTTAAAAAGGTATAAAGAGGTACTCTGCCTGATATGGACAGGGTGCCCATTCCACAGGTGAGTGAGTGTGTCGGACACACATCTGACACACCAACAAGTCCTGTTGATGTCACAGACCAGGTTGAGGGCATGTGCGTGAGTTAATAGAGTGGAGCTTGACTTGCAGTTGTGCAGCAGTCCCATCAAGGTGGAGTCCGTGATTGCCTTATATGCCAGACAGAGGTCACCTCTGAAGAGTCTGTATGAAACTGGCTAGGGGGATGGTCTTATAGCTATCTGTGTATGGTAGCTGTTTGAAGCCCTGGGGGAACCTCATGAGGAACCCCTGTGATTTCCCCTACTGCTGCATGTGCATTGTGAGGTACATGACAAAAGAGCCATTATACTAAATAATGGACCTTATTAGGGGGGATGACAGAGATTTTATGAATCCCACATCCATGGATGACATACCCTTATGTATGAGGTGGGCCACGTAAAAGGCTTTGCTTACAATGGAAGCAACATGGTGGTCAAATGTCATGTTGCCATCAACCTGTGTGCACAAATCACTCCTGACTGATTGCCTGCTTAGGATATTGTTAGTACTGTCATAATATGTGGGGACGTCACTCTCCCTAAAGGGGATGATACAGCATATCATGGTATGCAGCCTGAGGCCATGTTTCTGGTACCAATCATGTGTCTGAGTGAGACCCTCTTGGCGGATGCCCACATCAGTAGGGAATGTGGTGGCACCAAGCATGCATTCTTCTGCATACATGGTTGGCTATAGCCCACTGGTTGTGCCGTGCACCTCAGAAGGGTAAATCACACATAACAGAATCCCAAACATAGAACACTGGGTTATGCCACTAGTTATGGGTCTACCACTTGAGGTAGCTTCCCCTAAGTGGACTAGGTTGGTTCTGTCAGTGCGCCAGTGTGCTACCCATCTGGTAACATATGGACTGATGCCTAGTTGGGAGTATACATCTGTTATGTGCAAGTGGGAATACTGCCAAGGTCTTTGGCCAGGTCAAGGTAGGCAGTGTGCACTGTCTTCCTCCTTGTCCATGGCTTTAATGACTGTGTCATAGAGGTCAACCAAATGTAACATACATGATCCCCTCTTGACAAAGCCTAACTGTGCATGATCGAATGTGTGGAGGTTGACAATGTCCTTGTTAATGAAGTCCTTTATAAACTGTCCCATGGCCTTGCAGATCAACCTAGTTAGGCTGATGGGTCTATAATGTGCCAAATTGGTGGATGTCCCACCTTAGTGTAAAGGGGTGACACTGGGTGCCTCCATTTGGCTGGGGCAAAGGTGGTATTCAAGCTATGATTGAATACACTGCCTTCTGGTGCTGCAAGGTCATGCTTGGGGTCATGTAGGATGCATCCTGTGATGTGCTAGGCTCCATGGCAGCTGTATACCATGACTATGAGATGGCACTGATGATCTGTTCCCTACATATAAGGGGAAAGGGGGCAGGTAATGGGGATGTCCTGATGTACTGATGGGGTGCAGGGGGTGAAGCTTACAATGACTGTCAGGCATCAAGTATGCTATACCTACAGCACTTGTATATCCGGTTACCTTGACCACCACTACTGAGCAGCTCTGAGTGTTTACTGTGATGTTGCAGAGATATGTAAAGAAGGAGATATGATTGTCTGTAGTGGATGTTGCCAGTATGGACTCAGGGTTTGCTTTGCAGGATTGCAGTAGTGCTCTTATTTGCTTGTGCAGGCTAAGCAGACATTGCTTCAGATTGGGCACCTGCACCTTCTTTGTCTCAGACAGTAGTATGTCATCCCTGTTATAGACACTATTTTATTGCAGATATCCACCACACAGGATTACGTATTATTGCAGAGGATGGTGTACTCCGGTTGGGTATACCTGACTCCATGCATGTATACAAATGTGCAGATAGCGCTTTTGTGTAATTTTGGATATTGGTGACAGTTCCTACAGAGGGGGTGGGGGCTGTGAAGCTGTTTATACCATCACTCAGGAGTCTATAGTCAACTATGGTGTTGTTTGTATGTAGCTAGATGGTTATTGTGAGAGATTGTGTCTGCAAACATGACCGCTTTATGGGTGTTTTGACCACAAAGGATGATACTGTAGGGATGCTGCAGTGGTTACCCATTTGTTTAATATCATCTCCAACAGACCTTCACCTCATGTGGGGGTAGGACCTAGCTGCTCCAATGTGTTTGCATTTCCACTGTTGATGGATTTCTGGGCATTTGTGTGCTGCTATGAGTATGTCCTACAATGTATGCTTGGGTAGTTAAAGTCACCCAAGATCAGGGTACAGGCTCAAATCTTGATAGGGTTGATCAGGTCCATATGGGCAGGATGGGCTTCCTGAGTACATGTGGGTGTCAGTAGCTACCTATGCTTTGAATAGGTGTCTTTGCAATGGTTAACTGCCCCTGCAGTGTCTCCTGTGTATATTACTGTTTGAACAGCCTGGAGGTGTGTATGTCTTTCATATATAGTGAAACCCCGCATCCCATAGCTTTACTGCCCACACCTTGGGATATGACTGTATGATAGGATGGTTGATCATGTAAGGCTGGGGTGCTCTCTGCAGGTTTGAACCATGAAACTGTGACTGCACAGATCTCACCATTTCCCAGGGTTAAGACTGCTTGCAGTGAACACAGATTCATGTTTAGACTGCTAGCATTTAGCAGCATGGCCTTTAGTTTGTGATATGCTGACAGTTGTATGTTGGTAGTGTTAACCTCACCATTTTCCCTAATAAAGGCACTATGGGGGAGGCAAAAACCTTTGCAATATGCCAGCTGAGACAGACAGAGGCCTTCTCTGGCAAAGCATCATGGTCTGTTGAACATAACTTCCCAGGATGTCAGGTACTGGATCTCCCTGGAATGGCACCTGAAACCACATCAATTGTTAAGGTCAATCATTTCCTGATTGCATTGCGGCATCATTCTGGGTGAGAGCAGAATGCTGCATAAGGCTAGGGACATACCTGCCTGGGACACATAAGCAACATGCTCAATAATGTCTCACTGCATATAGTCCAGGAAGGTACATCTCAAATCAGGCATGCCAATATGGACTGTAACAGACTAATAACAGTACCTGTTGTTGAGAAACAGCAGTGCATATGTGATATAGCAGATTCTGGCACCTGACAGACAAGTAACTGTGACCTTCCCCTTATACAGCTTGGTGAGAGGCTCATTTGTGTGTCTCACAATGGAGTGTCCTATGACTAATATGTGTGACTAATGGTGACACCTTTGTGGCTGAGGGTCACAGGTGTGTGGCTATATGTGGCATGTGCTGTAGAGGGCTGTGGAGTTCACGTGTGTCAAGGTCTCCTTTGTTTGTGGATGTGTATGTTGAGGACCTCCATATATGTGGGTGGGTGTTGTGTAGGTGTGAGTTGTGTGTGATGTGTACTGATTGTGTTGACAACCTGTTCATGTGCCAGATATGAGGGCTTGAGAGGGAAATAGCATGGACTGTAGGTTCCTAATTTCACTGCATCTCTCACAAATTGTGTTCCTTGGTGGTGTTTGTAGATGGTTATCCATGTGCATGAGGCAGTTGCTCCACTGTGCTAGGATTCCCATATCAACCAGACTGGCAGAGGAAACTGTGGGACATTATCAAGCCATATTTTCCTGAATCTGACAGTGGAAGGACAGGGAGACCTAAGGGGTGGGCCTGCAGACCAGGCATTTAAAAGAAAAGTAGGAGGCTGTCACTACTGAATACAATGTAGACCATCTATAAACAAGTTGTAATAGGGGCAACCGAAAACATGCAGTTGAACACCTAAGAGAACTGCAGCAAGTATGTATGTGGCGATAGATGGTGGGGAATGATGTGGTAATTAGTGGAGGATATTGCTAGCAAATATGGATGTGTAATGTATGTGGCCCTGTGATGTGTTGCCCTGTTCTTATCTTTCAGGAGTGATGTACAGATGTAGGAACCCACCATTCTCAGCAGCAGAGAATAATGCCATACTTGGACTGAGACTTCATCACCAGATCCTGCTGTTGAGGAGTCACCACAATCAGCAACACCGTGGGAAGACCTCATGGCATCTGTAAATCAGGTTGAGCCACAGGAAATGAACTATGAACAGTTCCAATACTGGGCCACATATATGACAAATAATGCATGGCAAAGAGTCTGGCTGTGGCCAGGGACCATGCTGGCACTGGTGGAGGTCCTGCAACACAACAACCACTCTCAGCCACAGAGAAGTTCCTTGTAAACCTTGGTTCAGCCACCAGCTCACAAAGATCCATCACCCCATATGTTGTGGAGGTGGGTTGACACAGCTTCCACAGCAGAGGATCACCAGATAAGCCTCCTGTGGTCATCACTGTAATAATGTAGCCATAGTGGCATCCTCTGTGTACTTGTACATGGATGTCAGGTCAATGTGCATTTGGGTGGGGGGGTTGTAATGCACACATGTGCACATATTGTGTGAATGTCAGCAATGTCAGCATCATCACAATTCATACTGTGCATGTTGACATACACACATATTACCCTGTACCAGTGCCACATTTGTGTCTTCTGGCGATATCTCTCCCCCACAATTCCATAGGTACCTCTGGTTTATACCCTAGGCATGTTAAGGGCTGCCAGTTTGTCATGGACACAACTGTGAAGCTTAGCCATATTGCAATACTTGTATGTTCACTTGTGGAGGAGTTCACTGCAGTGTATTACATTGGTAATCACAGTAGCATATGTGCAGGGTCTGTAACATATTTGCACATATTTTTGTGAAGGTCTATGCAGTCTGCTATAAATGGGGGGCATTAGTATGGTGGAAATGGGTGCACTGTGTTTTAGGTGAAGGTCCATCACATACACTGACATGTTGCTCATCTCACAGGTGTATAGTACTGGAAACATTAAGTGGACATAGCTGCACTTCATGTTGTTAAGGGGCTGTCTTGTCTGTGTCTGTTGTGGTCTGCTTCTGTGTTGTGCATGGGATCAGTAATAAGCTGTGGTATGTAGAATGTAATTGTGGCACCTCATCTATGTATGTGTGTGGATCAGCAGACATAATAGTGCAGGAATTAATGTAGTCATGTTGTCTTCTTCCTCAGAGGTGACAGTGGGGGTTAGAGTTTGTCCCCCTTACAACCTGATGTCAGTGTATCATTGGACTCTGATGATGTTGGTGGCCATAGCAAGGCACAAGTGGGGTTGTCGAGGCCTGAATTTGTCCCAGAGGTTGATACCCTACTTCCTTCCCCAATGTCCCCATACACAATCAGTATGCCCATGGCCACAGATATTGGACACTCATAGGGTGGTGGCATTGAACAGGAGAATGCGGCAACTATGGCATCTGTGACTGTAGACAGTAACCATAGCCAGACAGCTGGTGAGGTTCCACACAGGCAGATTGACAGGAGTGCTCAAAGGAGGACTGCTGCCTATCCACCACCTGTTAGAGGTGTTAAATCACATGTCACCCAATGCATGTTTTGGTCCATCATGGAGGCAAAGGTGTGTTCTGAATGCAAAACCAGATGGATGCTCAGGATCATGGGTGCATCACTGCCTGTCATCCATGAGCCCATCCATGGCATTGGTGCTGTCTTGCATCATTTTGCAATGTAGTGGACAGATGGTGGGGTGAAACATTGTCACTCCTTAACCATGCAGTGACTGTGCTTGAAAATGTGATAGGAGTACAGCATCAGACATGAGTACGTAGGTCAGCAACAGCACTAGCTGAGACTCCATGTGGCTGTGCACAGTCACACTCCTGTAGTGGCAGTAGCACCAGCACTACCAAAGGGAGGGTGCTGACCACACCACAACATGGCAGGCCATGGGCATGTGGTCCTGGGCAGTCCAGTGAAGGACACAAACCTGGCAGACAGCAGTCACCGTCAGCAAGTAGTACCACATCTGACCCTGGGCATGGTGGTGCCAATGCCACTCCTGGCAGAGCCATTTCCTATGTTCTTGGCCAGAGACAGTGAACTGTACATTCTGTTGTATACGGTCCACAGCTGTTCAACATACCCTCATGTAAGGCTAGCATATGGCTTGACTGTGTACATGCACACAAACTGACACATCACTGTCATATACAGGTCACCACCAGACACACACAGCTCTTTTCCATGGCTCAGCTGACCCACACCCCTCCAGACACACACACACACACACACACACACACACACACACACACACACACACACACACACACATACAATGTCAACTGTGTGGCACAGCCTAGGCCTTTGGCAACCCCACACCACATCCTGTGCATGTGATGATGCCTGTGATGCATCCCTGTCGCCCATACCATCAATGCAGGGACACGAATATGTGTCTGATGCACAGGTTGACTATAGTGCAGTTAATTGCAGTTTGTAGTGCAGTGGTATTGTGCCTTGTAAGGTGCTGTCTGCTGGCATGTACCATGAGTACACATCAAAGTGTATGTACCTTTGTTCCATGATGCTGCATTGCTGTTAGTATTGCTGACTGACTGTTGTTTCCCAGACCTGTTTCTGTTCCATGTGTCTGTGTGTTTACGATGTGAGATCATGGTGCCAATACAGCAGCTCAGGATGGCATGGTGGCAACACAGATATGTGACTTCACCAAGGTACAGCTGTATATGTGCATGGTTACCTAGGTGCGTATGTGTAGAACAGTGTGACAGGCACAATGGAGGCAGACTGCATAATATTGCATGCATACCCCTTGACACAGCATGCTACTCTTGATACATGTCACCTGGGAGTTCAGTAGGATCTTTGGGTCATAGGATTATAGATGGTAACTAGTGTAATAGCCCTGAGTCCCTTACAAGGCTAGCCATTAGTTTATCCTCAATGGTATCATCATCTGGCACAGTTGGGACCCCTGAAACAGATTTGTGGGTTCCCATCCACTCATCACAGTTGCGCTTGAAGAAGGTTTGCATGGTACTCTATAATGTGTGAGGAGTTATACTCATATATATGGGGCAGCTGTTGAAGGACAGGGTCCAGCATTGCCTTCTAGGTGTGACACAGCCTACCTGTGGGCAATCTGTCTGATACTGATTGCAGCACTACTGATTCCAGCCTGTCTGCATGGTACAGGTGTTATAGGCTATGGATCACTTTTGTGAGTATTCCTATGGCCTTTCCAGTTGGTGCAGCTGTCTGAATAGGTACATACCAAACAGGGTGTTGTAGCAAATTATTGGTCTACTGAATGAGGACTACACAGAGGTAATGACCACCTTTTTTCTGGATGCAATCCCTTTAGTTATGAGGTGAACCACGTACAGGGCTTTTTTGACCACTGCCGCTACATGATGGTTGAATGTGACATTGTTATCAACCTGAGTACCCAGGTCTCTCAACAAAGGTTGTGTGTTTAGGGTGTGTCTGTTGCTGTGACAAACAATGGTTCCATGTCCTTGCCGAATGGTATGATGGTACAGTTTTCTGCATTTAGCTTGAGGCCAGGACCTTGGCACCAGTCTGTACTTGATGTAAGACCCTGCTGCAGTATGTTACCATCATTTGGGAAGGTCAGTGACAGACAGAACACAACTTACAGTTGTCACAGCCTTGGTTAGTACCTACAAATGTGGGTGGTGGCAGTTAGCATTTATGCCTAGATACATGTGATTTATTTAGGGGCAGCAGCTACTCACAGGGCCTCAACATGTATACATATTGCACACACATAGGCAAGACAGACTAGGGTTGCAACCTTATCAAATGACCAATGTGGCACACTTCTTGTAGTATTGTGAGAGTTGCCAGGACAAACCATACCCATGACAAGTGCAAAGGACAGGACTTCTCCTTTTTTGCCAATATGATAGCTTATTTTTGTAGCATTTGCCTAGATCATGCTACTTCTCAAAACATTAAGGTGTTTCTGATGTAAAATGACTGCTTTATGAAACTATTACACAACTGTCGGACATGTTTGTTGTTCTACACTCTTGGGACATGTGTATTGTTTTAGTTGTTTTCACAGGATACACCTGGCTAAACATGGACTGCAACCTCCACAGTGGGACAGATGGTGGCTGCAACACAGTTACACTGCTGCAAGGGGATACACACACACACACACACACACACACACACACAATATGCATACACTCACTGAGTTGGCAATTTTGAGATTAGAACCGCCACCTATTTAGTTACACACACACACACACACACACACACACACACACACACACACACACACACACATACAATGTCAACTGTGTGGCATAGCCTAGGCCTTTGGCAACCCCACACCACATCCTGTGCATGTGATGATGCCTGTGATGCATCGCTGTCACCCATACCATCAATGCAGGAACACAAATATGTGTCTGATGCACAGGTTGACTATAGTGCAGTTAATTGCAGTTTGTAGTGCAGTGGTATTGTGCCTTGTAAGGTGCTGTCTGCTGGCATGTATCATGAGTACACATCAAAGTGTTTGTACCTTTGTTCCATGATGCTGCATTGCTGTTAGTATTGCTGACTGACTGTTGTTTCCCAGACCTGTTTCTGTTCCATGTGTCTGTGTGTTTATGATGTGAGGTCATGGTGCCAATACAGTGGCTCAGGATGGCATGGTGGCAACACAGATATGTGACTTCACCAAGGTACAGCTGTATATGTGCATGGTTACCTAGGTGCATATGTGTAGAACAGTGTGACAGGCACAATGGGGGCAGACAGCATAATATTGCATGCATACCCCTTGACACAGCATGCTACTCTTGATATATGTCACCTAGGAGTTCAGTAGGATCTTTGGGTCATAGGATTATAGATGGTAACTAGTGTAATAGCCCTGGGTCCCTTACAAGGCTAGCCATTAGTTTATCCTCAATGGTATCATCATCTGGCACAGTTGGGACCCCTGAAACAGATTTGTGGTTTCCCATCCACTCATCACAGCTGCGCTTGAAGAAGGTTTGCATGGTACTCTATAATGTGTGAGGAGTTATACTCATATATATGGGGCAGCTGTTGAAGGGCAGGGTCCAGAATTGCCTTCCAGGTGTGACACAGCCTACCTGTTGGCAATCTGTCTGATACTGATTGCAGCACTCCTGATTCCAGCCTGTCTGCATGGTACAGGTGTTATAGGCTATGGATCACCTTTGTGAGTATTCCTATGGCCTTTCCAGTTGGCGCAGCTGTCTGAATAGGTACATACCAAACAGGGTGTTGTAGTAAATTATTGGTCTACTGAACGAGGACTACACAGAGGTAATGACCACCTTTTTTCTGGATGCAATCCCTTTAGTTATGAGGTGAACCACATACAGGGATTTTTTGACCACTGCCGCTACATGATGGTTGAATGTGACATTGTTATCAACCTGAGTACCCAGGTCTCTCAACAAAGGTTGTGTGTTTAGGGTGTGTCTGTTGCTGTGACAAACAATGGTTCCATGTCCTTGCCGAATTGTATCATGGTACAGTTTTCTGCATTTAGCTTGAGGCCAGGACCTTGGCACCAGTCCGTACTTGATGTAAGACCCTGCTGCAGTATGTTAACATCATTTGGGAGGGTCAGTGACAGACAGAACACAACTTACAGTTGCCACAGCCTTGGTTAGTACCTACAAATGTGGGTGGTGGCAGTTAGCATTCATGCCTAGATACATGTGATTTATTTAGGGGCAGCAGCTACTCACAGGGCCTCAACATGTATACATATTGCACACACATAGGTAAGACAGACTAGGGTTGCAACCTTATCAAATGACCAATGTGGTACACTTCTTGTAGTATCGTGAGAGTTGCCAGGACAATCCATACCCATGACAAGTGCAAAGGACAGGACTTCTCCTTTTTTGCCAATATGATAGCTTATTTTTATAGCATTTGCCTAGATCATGCTACTTCTCAAACCATTAAGGTGTTTCTGATGTAAAATGACTGCTTTATGAAACTATTACACACACACACACACACACACACACACACACACACACACACACACACACACACACACCAAGACACAGAGTGATGTATTGCTGTAGCCACTTGTGCACCAGTTGTAACCAGTGGCATGTGCCATTAATGCGGTGAACTATAGTGTGTAATAGTAGGTAGGTAAGGTTTCTAACCTCACATTAGCCACATTGTTTCTGTAGATATTCCACTTACAGCAGTATACACATGCCCAACAGGCCTAAGTCATTTTATGGCCCTGTGACTAATGTAATCCAAAATAGTTGTCTCCTTGTCAACAGCTGCTGATGTCATCCACCCCAACAGCAGTGACAGACACTCTCCAAATGCATAACCTCTGTGGTGCATGCGATAGGTACGTAGCAGTACAGTATGTACAGCTAGATATGAAGTGTGTCTAATCCCAGCAATGGCAAGTCAGTGACTGTGTGTGTAAGTATATCCCCTTGCAGCAGTGTGTATGTCTTTCCTATGTGTGTGCAATGCCAATTCACTTAAAGGCCTGTGCCCACCTGTGAACCCCACCATTGGCTTACTTTATAGGGGCTGCTGATGT
>NC_056726.1:1806599273-1806644273 GCF_019279795.1 Protopterus annectens | reverse complement strand
TGACAGTCAAGCATCTGTTCTATGACCACACTGTTTCTAATCCTCTCTCATAGTGTGGTGGGTTTTGCTGGCTTGGGGCCTACTGAATATTATGGGGCATCCAGTATTGGGCAGAGAGTTCTTGTTGTCCCACATAGCTGTCAGTTGTCTTTAGCCATCCCAGTACCCTACTATATTCCCTTGCATACATGCGGCAGGTCCATACCTATGCTACCATAGTGTAGTACCCCATACATTTGTTGTAACAAAGAGTGACTTACCTTGTGCCTGCAGCAGTTGATGTAATGGTACTTCAGGGCTGAGTCTGTTGGATGCACACAGTACACAGCCAATACATGTTAAGGTACAGGATGCGTGTCATGGCTGATATCCTTTTTAGTATGTATGTGAGTTGGAGTGAGGTATCATTCCCTAGGTCCCTAGGGTGTCAGTGCATGTCTTCTGCATTGCCTCTTTGACAAGGATAGGGCATACTGGGCATACCTATGTCTGCCTACAGGAACAGGCTCAGGGCGTTCCTCCTCCAAGTCTTCCTGTGACAATGGGGAACTTGGCACTGGTGAGGGGCTGTGTGTCCCTTCCCTGTGATGTTCCTGCTGCAGCTGTTTCTGCAGGATCATACTGTGTAGCATGGCACAAACTGTGAACATGTGTGCATATGTGGCTGGAGAGTATTGCAGGGGTCTACCAGATATATTGAGGCAACAGAACCATGACTTAAGCAGCCCAAACACACACTCTGTGATGTTCCTAGTTTGTGTGTGTGCCTCATTATGGCATTTTTCAGTAGGTGTGTGTGTGTGCATTTCTGATGGGTGTCATCATCCACGGTTCCAGTACATAGCCAGCATCCCCTAGTAGATGGACGTACAGGATGTCTCCCTTGGCAAACATCTGGTACAACTGTGATGCATGCCAGATGTGGGAGTTATGATAACTGCCAGGGCTGCCAGCACACACATTCATGATAATTCCCTGGGCATTGCACATGGCCTGGCAGTTGATGGAGTGATAGTGATACCCATTACAGGTGATATAGACTCTACCTTCTTCTGGTGGTGCTTTGATGTGGACATGCGTGCAGTCTATGGCACCCAGTGCCTCACAGTAGTGTGCTGATGGAAGAGACACATATTGCTGGCCCTCTCCTCAGGGTTGTGGGGTAAATAAATGTGCTCACTGGCATGTGGTTGCATGGCATCCAGGGACTGGAGTACTCTGGATCCAGATGTGTGTGAGACACTCATTATGTCCCCAGTTGGGGGAAAAGTACCTGTAGCTAATATTCTAAGGACCACACATACCTTTGTTTCCACTGGGATGGCTTCCCCTCTGTTGGCTCTGGGTCTGAGTTGAGGGGAGATAGAACTTGATGTGTTCTTGTAGTATGTCCCTGCCACACTATAGTGCTCTACAATCTCCAGCTCATGTAGCCCCTGGAAGGTTACCCGGGGCCTGAACACTCTTCTCCTTCTCAACCTGGGCCTATTGTCAGCAACAGCATCATCACTGACCTCAGCCTCTAGCACATAAAGATCTAGCAGAGTAGCAGCAGCCCCTATCATTTTTGTCAGTTTAAATTCCCAAGTGTGTACTCCAATGGCGCAGAGTATGTGGGAAAAATCAGATTGAAGGGTGTATGCATACTTATACTTGTGTGCTGCAGATGCAGCCTGTGTGATTGGCTCACTATGATGCATTCCACCTGACAGGTATATCACTTGAGGATTTGAATGGGCCAGTGTCTATTGAACAGGACTTAGTCATTTCTACTTGATTGGCTTCCCCTAGCTATTTCCTTTTTTTTTGTTTGTTTTTAATTCTTTCACTACTAAGCACTGCAGCACTAGCGCAAATGGTGCTTAGCAGTTTGGACACTCCCCCATACACCAGCATGTTCAGCTTTTCTTAAACCAGCTAAAACACGTGCTGCAGGACTAAATACAGCTCAGCAGTACTGGATACACTCCCCTGCTTTGCTGTGCTTAGATGAGTGCAAACAGGTGGCGCTGAGCTCCAATCTGCTTAAACACACCATGACACACCCCCTTTTGATGTCAGCTACCTGTTCTACTACTACCTACATGGTTTTGCCCTAGCATGGGTTGTATCTGCAGACACAGTGGCTCTTTTTGCTATTCAATAACCCCAGCTCATTTGCATACACCTATTTGAATATACCCTGGATACTTCACTACTCATGGGCCTGCCTCCTTAGCAACCAATGCAGCCTACCATTGTACACTCTGCATACAGGGCACTATCATGCATTATTTTTGCAAATGTCTTATTTTTGTTTTTTCAACTATTTATTTATTTTGTTTTTGCGTAATGGAATGTTTGTGTGTTGCTGCGCACCGCTCAAACGTAATATATATATATATATATATATATATATATATATATATATATATATATATAAAAATAATATTTTTTATTTATGTGCATTGCTTTTTGGACTCACTGGTCATAGTTTTGGCCATTTGTATGCCTACAGTGCAGGATCCAGCGTTCTTTTTGGGCTTTTTAGTCCCTATTTAAAATGTACATTCTGGTACATGGTTTCTTTCCATGTACATTTCTGACACCACCACTGCACCTCCATGGATGTCTTTCTGCTTCTTGGATCACAAGTCACCCTCATTTGCAAGGATTTCAACAACTTATGAGGTGATTTGCATTCCATGGACACTTTCGTGTCTGCAAGCTCATGCACGCCCCTCTGCTCTGTTTACTGGATCGCTCACTGGCTGGTTTCTGTGTTGGGGCCATGCCTCTATGCCTACATGGAGAATTGCTCCATGTAGGCTGTATTGAAATCCCCCTCATATCTCTGTAAATACCCATATATGAATGGATTCAAGTTGCAGGGGGGCCTCAAGTTCAGGCAATTCTTTTATAAGACTCCTGGCACTGAATAGAGCAACCAAAAGTATGATAACAAGCAAGAATGCATGCAATCACTTATTTGACATAAAATGAAAAAGAACACAAGGGTATCTCTGACTAATGTATGTAAACATTTGATAAACCTTTACTTAAAAATACAGTAGGTACTACTAACCAAAACTGACTAAGAATCTTGGCATCTGCTCCATTTTTAACAGCTGTTAATTCAGTTTCATTCATATATTACTACTTATTTTATTTTTGTGGGTAGATAATTGTGTTGAAAATGTATATTCCTGAATTAAAACAAGTAAAGCCATAAATGTTAGCATACTGTGAGACTTAAGAATCACCCTGTTTGCAGGCATAATGAGAAATGACAATAGACATCTAGGTTTTTCAGTGCATGAGGTAATAATTGTACAACACCGTTGCCTCTAATCTACTTTTCATCAACTTACTATTTATGAGACAATTTCTCTCTTTTATTAACTACATTTGTTATGAAAGCTAATCGGATAAATGGCAAAAACTGATTTAAAATGGGCTGCTGTATAGTTAATTCTCCCTATAAAACTGCTGTTTGTGTTTGGACTTTTTGTATTATTTTGTATGAAAGATAGCCTTATTTGTGTGGTCATGTCTTAAGTGGTACATTATCTGCAGAATAATGATATAGCTGAGTTATAATTAATTAAAGTCACATGAAAATATATTCCTTTTTTGTAGTGAATAGTTTAACAAAGGTGTATTAAATGATGACACTTCAGAGGTGCTTTAGTTTTAAGGCATATCTTATTTAACCTTGCTGTGATATAATAAGGTAGCAGTGAAGCAGAAAGATCAACCTTCACTGAGAAGATTTGCACTGCACTTACTTTATCATTTGAACACAAAATGTGAAAATTAATAACTGTTAGGAGTGATTTTACTTGAGAAAACCCACAGTAGCAGTCCTATCATAAATCGTAACCTCCTTGGTAATTTAAAACTATGATCATCCTTCTGTGTGACAAACTTCCCATTGCTTTAGCTATAAATTTGAAAAGACCATCTGGAAAATCCCCAGGCAGATTTCTTTATTAATTCCCCCTAGGCAGATTTCTTTATCAATTCCCATAGGAGACAACAAAACAAATAAGAGAAAAGAAAGAAAAAAAATGCATTTCAGCTACCTACACCTCTGCAAATTAACAATTTCTGTTTTGTGCAAATGAAAGCATCTGATAGCATATTTTGCTCATAATTTAAAACATAATTCAGTTGTTATGATGGCAGATGCCTTACTGTCGCCAGACACTGGTGCAAATCTAGTACAGTGGATACATTTTCAAAGTAGCTTTCTACTATTGAAGGAGTAGAACTGATTTTTTTTTTTGGCTTACATTAGCATGGGTGAATACTTCTGGACAGATGGTATACTCTGTGTGCATCTTTAGTAATTACATCGTTTAATACTGCCAACATTGTATTGTATTGTATTAGTTCTTTCTGTATAATTGCTTTTTTGACAACAGTGTTCTTCTGATATATTTCCACTTTTCCAAAGTATTGAAATAACGTAAGTAAAGATGCCTTGAAATGTTCCATTAATTTATTGAGTTTTACAAAAAGAATATTAGTAAAGCTTTATGGATGTTACAAGGTTCAGACTGGTAGGACATGTATCATAAAAAAATATGAATTTCTGAAATGTTAGAAGCGAGCTTGTCTGCCCTCATCTTAAAGCCCACTTTATTAATGCATGTTTACATATGTAGCAATTTCCAGTTTTCTTAATTTCTGTAATATTGCTGTGATTTTTTTTATGAATTTAATTAACCCGTGAGATCACCTTTGTATTGATAGTTATTTACTCTGCTGTGAATCATCGGAAATCTGAAGGGAAGATAATGTAATAAGCTGGATAACAGCTTCCTTATTAAAGGCAACATTCTTACCAATGTACGCTTTAGGAAACAAGAGCTTTGAAGACAACGGAAGAAGACTGCATCACAGAGATTGAAGACAGAAAGAAGGCAGTATGTCAGACCTCAGACCCCATGGTGTAGAGAGATGGAGTCTTAACTGCAGACAAGATGGCCTGAGTCTGAGTAGTGGTCTCAGGCAATGAAGGACTCAGACAGGGGGTAGGAGTAAAATGCAAATCCCCAGGATCAGCATGGCAGTCATAATGCACAGTTGCATCTTGATGAGAATGGGAGAACAACACTTGGACTGGGCCTGTACACTTGGATGCATGGTGTTACTTCCTGCAGAAGGCATGTTCAGTTGTGTACATTTCAGACATAGAAGAAGGGTGGGGGATTCCTGTAGTGCTTGTGTATACATGTATGTATTTCAGCCACAAAGGAGTGGGGCATTAGGGCTACAAGACCCTACCACTGACAGCTACATAAATGACAGTGTCTCTAAATTAGGACTCATCCCAATAAAGGGAACTGAATGGTTAACTAACTAAAAGGGGAGCTGATAGCCAGCAAGCAGCAAGCAATAAACACAGAATTAATGTAAAAGGGAAAAAAGGAAGCAGTTTGCCATGGCAACTCATCAGTAAATGGAGAGTAATGAATGCTAGCATCTGTAGTCAGGATAGAAAAACTCCCCAAATAAGTACTATAATGTGTATGAAAAGCGAATGCTTGGATATATCAGTAATAAAAGAATCATGCCATGTAAAAATAAAAATATGAGCTGGACATCACTGTGCAATAATGTACAATCCACAGACATCACAAATAAAGCTCAGCAAGTAGGATAATCATCTCTTCATGCAAAGAATTGATCAAATGACTAAAAGTAAAGTGGGTTGAGAAAATGCATGCTGTTTTGGAGACAGTTCAATATAGGAGTGTGGCTAGAGGGTGCAGAAATATCCTTGTAATGTCAGAAATGTTGGAATGAAGTTTGGATGGTACTTAACATGGGGCAGGATTCACAAAGCCTCCGTGTAAGAGTTACAAGGCTTACACGGAGGCTGCAGTTAAACGGTGTGACGTCAGCATGTCATGCATATGCATGAGGGAATGCTGAATAACACCTAAGGCTAACACGGTCCATGGAAGACAGTAGGGGACGTGTCCGTAGGGCGAGCCCTGCAAATGGACACGCCCCCAGAAGAGTAAAAGTCCCGAAAGTAAACCCCCACGACAGAGTCCGTGTAAATGTGAATAAACACAACACAACACATGCCCCCACAGACTATGAACATAAAATGTATAAATGAACATCTTATATATTTTTTTTAAGTTGTAAAGATGTTTGCCCATGAGTGCGCTCATTTGCGCGGGCGTGCCCGTCGCTTAGCCACAGTTAGCAGTCAGTGGAAAAGCATATAAGAACTAAATATGCAAAGTAAGCCAAGAAGCAATAGCGTAGCGGTAGAGACGTCAGCTGAAGAGGAGGCAGTCATGGTTCGAGCCCCCACAACATCAATTTTTATTTTTAGTGAAATAAGCACGAAACAAGTCCCTGACATATATGTACATATATAAAATTATATTTTATGTAAAATGTAATGAAATGGGCCATGTATTTTGAAGAAATGTGAGATAAAAAATAAAAAAAATGTGAGATGTGCCCATAGCTGAGCTACAGTCTAACAAGTTGAGGATATCTGCCTGTAGGTGAGCAGTGGTTTAACAGTTGTAAAATGAGTGCCCATAGGTGAGCAGTGTTTTAACAGGTGTAGAATGAGTGCCCGTAGGTGAGCAGTGGTTTAATAGGTGTAGAATGAGTGCCCGGGGTTGAGCAGTGTTTTAACAAGCTGAAACTGTGTGCCCGTAGCTGAGCTGAGCGTAATATGCATGCTGACAGCCAAACCACGCGTAAACTGGTGTAACCCGTTTGTGCGGAGCTGCGCACCGCGCCAACAAGCTAACCGACGGGCAATGTTGAGCAAGCTGTATCAAAACTGCCTTTACACAGACACACCTCCTAGCCTGTGTAGACAGTCATAAAATATAAAAAGCAATGGCCAGGTTCGAACCCAGGATACCATGCACCATAGTCAAAGTACTGAACCACTAAGCCATGACAGTTGCACTTAGAAATGCAGTAATAGCATATATATAGGAATGAATAGAAAGAGGAGCATGACAAAGCAGGTTTTGTGAAGCTGATACAATTCCAAAATGGCCAATCACAGATAAGTGCGGGAAAAACAGCATATATAAGCCCCATAGGTGGGAATACACAGCATAACCGATTGTAGAACCGACTTGCAGCCAGGATGTCAGGTGTAGGTGAGGGTAGTTGCTTCCGAGCACAGAGGTGGGGCATTGAGGAGTCCAAATATATGGTTTGGCTCCTCGTCCATAATCATGAGGCCCAACTCATGCAGGGCCAGGTCCTGTGGGGAGCATATAGGGCTGAGGCATGGGACCGGTTGGCTCATGATCTCACCAGTGCCACAGGAATACCAAGGACTGGTGAGCAGGTCCGTCACCACCATGCGGACCTGAAGAGATGGAAGCAGGACCAACTGAACCATTGGATCCAGGAGGCCTGGCAAATGCCCAACGCCCCACTACTGAGTAAGTTACATGTAATTATTTATGTAAGAAATTAACCTAGCTGATATTATGGAGATGTGTATTCCAATATTACTTTATTTATATTACAGCTGCAGGTGTCCGTTCTGCGAACCGTCGAGCCTATGGTGATAGGCTGGTGCGGTTGCGCCACCAGGCAGGTCAGTAATTCTCTCCCTGTAACTGTAAATAAATATATAAGTATGACAGTTAGCAAAAGAGTGCAGTGTAGTCACTAATTAATAAAATGTGCAAGTAACAGTGTAAGAGGGTTTGCAAGTATTGCTTGATTACAAAAGTGTGATGCAGCCTGTAATCCAAACATAAAATGAAACAAGTCTGAAATAAAGATGTCCCACCTGTAATATAATAGTACATAACCTGCAGCAGGCTGAAAAGTACAGCTGCAGAAGCTGAGTAAAACACATGTGTGAAATATATCCCTGTTGAAATACAGAAACATGACAGAAGTGAGACTGTTGGAAAGGATTGTTATAACTACAGGTAAAACATGTCAATAAAGCCTAGAATTAAGTACCATCCTGAATTGTAAAAATAAAACAAGTGAGAGAGTGTGAGAAAGAGGTATGAATCCACCAATAAAGTAGTAATAACTCCTGAATAAAGTATACTGCAGTCAGTACAGAATGAAATGAATGTGACAGGCAGAACCAAACAGTAACATGTGTTGAAAACGGTACTGCAGCTGGAATGTGTGTCCCAAAATCTGGATATGTTGCTCTCAGTCTGCAATATGCAGATAGTATGGTTGTCTGAAATACCAAACATCCACAGTTGTCTATAGCTATATAAAGCAAATGTAGCAGGATGATGTAGCTGAACAGAGCCAGATATGAATGTGTATGAATAAAAATGAAATGTATATTGATGTAGCAGTAACATTCCTATCACCAACCTGAAGTAGTTATCACATAGGAAACTGTAGGCAGAACTGTAGTGTGTATATATCTGCAGCTAGTAGAAATGTACAGCATATGTATTGGTATTTGAAGTTGTTAATTAAATTTTCTTCACCCTACCCTATAACCACATATAATCCATTCCACGTGAAATTGGTATGTGCAATCACAATTAACACCCCTGGACATTTGTCCTGTTGGTTCATACATATTTGCATGTACGTTGATGCATCTGCCCTGTTCATACATCCAAACCTGATGGCCTGTTGCCATCAATCAACCCTGCATGTTGTTGGATTGTGTATTGCTGTTCAAATTATGCATGTGTTATGCTTGCTGTTCAATGGCTTGAATATATGGGTGTTTGGTTAATGGGAATACTAATGCATGCTGTTACAACTAATTGTGAATGGTATTGTACGTTACTAACCCAAACTGTCATAACATAATGCAAAACATAGGACGACAGGGAAGGCGGGTTCCAGCGGACCCACCTCTCCCTCCTCAGCTGGCGAGTGCACCTGGCAGTAGTGCCCAGGCCGGACCCTCCTCCGGTGGCCCTGTGCCACCTGCAGGTGGAAGCGCTGCAGGGGATGGGGCTCGTCCCCCCTCTGCAAGCGTGGCCGGAGGAGAACATCCACTCACCCTCCGTAGTGTCCGGACTGTGGTGCGTAGGGAGATCCGGCACGCTGTGCTTGGGCCCCTACGCCAGCTTGAGGCATGGGTGGCACAACTCACGGGCGTGCCTGCTGCCCGGCCTACACAGCCCCCAGCACAGCCCCGTCCTGGGCAGTGAAGGCACAGTGGCAACTGCCCATGGGTGGGGATCTCAGTTCCACTGTTGCCATCTGTGGGCTCATGGGCTCGAGATATCCAAACATCCGTCCCGTCAATTGTGTAACCCCCACATGTGTCATACACTGGCCCTGTATGCGTCTTGTTTGTCTTGTCTGTTAACCTACCCAACCTACCTCCCCAGCTATACCGACTTCCTGTACCTGACATACCACTCTCACCTGAAAAAAAAAAAAAAAAGGGCACTCTGTACCCACAAAAAAATTACGTCCCATACATAGCTGCCCATTTTGCACACATGTCTGCTGGACATGTAAACTGTCAATTACAATTGGCTGTACAACAAGTATTATTGTTGTCCTTACACCTCTCTCAGGGGTGGAAGGTTTCAAATGTCACACCAAATTACAAACATATGCACAGCTGTTGCTGATGAAGAAATGGGCAGCTATGGGCCTTACCTACATCCCTCCTGCAAAACCCGAGCTTGTTTCCCTACTGTCCTACCCTCTTTGTGACCCCTTTTTCACCACTTTCCTGTCTCCCCATTTTCATTTCTTTCAAAGAAATTAGCGCGGGTGTGCGCAAGAGTAAGCACTTTTAAGCAGTTGTAAGCTGGTATGTGCTTGTGTGCGCGGAGCTAAACGCCAGTGTGCATGCGTGAGCTCCACGCAAACCAGCGCTAACCCGCTTACAACTGCTTAAAAGTGCCTTAGTCACTCTGAATGACAAGGCCTGTAGTCTGCTCAAAAGCAAAATAAAATCCCACTGTCAGTCCCGAACCCAGGACCTTGGAAACAGTAGTCTGCATGACTTACCACTAAGCCATGACTGCTATATAAGAACATTGTGCTACAATAAATATATCATGCAATAGTAGGAATGAATGTAAAGGGAATATAGGATGTGTAGTACACAAAGCATGTCATGTATATTTACTGTCAAATGTAGTGGATTTCTATAATAGTAGTGTGTGAACAGAAACAGCCATGCTAGTTGGTAGCTAGTAGGTAATAATGTCACTGTAGCACCTTGCAAGCCACACACATACTCACAGCAGGATAATCACTGCCCATACCCCACAACCTCTTACAGCAAGACATCTGGACTAAGTAATAAAAATGTGGAGCAAAGGCCCAAAAACAGGGACACATTTCAAATATTGCTCCGACAAACTTAGACAGTTGAGAGAGTAACAGGTTTTGCATTATTTTGGATTTTTGGAAGGGTACGAAGTCTGAAACTGAAATGTTTGTCACTATAGTCTGACTTGAGCCCTGAGTGATTTGCCAGAAAAAGCTGTTTTATGAGATATGGACCAAAATATGAGGCAAAAATGTGGACATCCTGCAAATATCTGTACACTTGAGAGGTATGACACTGCCATATTTGAATAGTTAAGAGCCTAGACATAGCAACAGTGACTGAGTTACAGGGATGCCCCACAGACTCCCTGTGAAATGTACAAACAGTAGGCAGAAAGGTGTTACAACACATGCAATGGTAACTATGAAGTACTGAAAGTATGCACCACTTGCACGGCAGAAATAGTGTAGTAATACATATGCTCATGCTAACCCACAGTCACAACTGCAGAATACCAGACAATTTAATGGGTGTACCCCACTGATATGTACCATTCCATGAGGCAGATAAAAGATGCACCTGAGAGTCTCTGGGGCCTGCTCAGCAGCATACTCAAATACCCTAATAGATGTCAAGGCCCACACCATGGCCAGACCACACTGCATGCAGTAACACCCTATCAGATATAGCAAGCATTCCAAGGTGTGAATGTACATGGAAGATAGGAAAGCCACAGCAACACACTACAGTCAAGACACCTAGCAGGCATACAAGTAGTGAATGTAAAGGGCAAATATTGAAGCCATAGCAACAAAGTGCAAGAGCCACTGCTATATACCAGTTACACCACATGTCCCACAGGAAAGCACACACACCCACATTAACAGTAGTAGTAGTCTTAGGTGTCAGTGTACATACACACTTAGTACAGGAAACTGGAGAAATGAATGGAGAAATGTTAATCTACAACACAGCCAGAAATATGAGAGAGATACTAACCTTTACACTCACAGAACAGTGTCCACAGCATACCAGCATGGTCCCTGCCCTTAAAATCTGAAAGGGCTATGCCTATCTCACATACCTTTTCATAGCACTGTCCTGAAATCACAGTGAGAACTGCAATCAGTACACAACTGGCTGCATGCAATTAGCAAATGCTGGCTAACAATTGGTGCAGAGGCCATCACATGGACATATGCAGATACCTACAAAAGCATGCTGTACTCCCAGTCCACACATGCAATACTTTCATTGCACCCTCTGGAGGTAGGGAGAGAGAGAGAGAGAGAGAGAAAAACACAAACAAAAACACTTATTAACAAAACCTACTAGAAAGCTGTCATCTGTCAACTGGAGCAGCAGCAGGACACCGATCCAAAAGGCAACGCAAGCAGCTGTGACAAACACAGGTAATGTAAAGTAATACTTTAAAAGTCTACATACTGTGAACCCTCCATATGTGTCATTGGTCTGTATCTATATGTATATGAAGATGTGCATAGGGCAGGGGACATACAGCAACTATCAGTGAAGGCTGTACATACATATGTATGTGAGGGCATCTATGTGCACATATCAATGTAGGTTGAATGTAGGTTGTAGTGCAATGTACAATGTAGGTTTCACAGTTATGTATGTTTAGCAGTATGTTAGTGTGTGTATACAGTTTTGTAAACAAACATGTTGATATACCTATCTATCATATGGATACGTATGTATGTCAATATATGTATGTATGTATATATATATATATATATATATATATATATATATATATATATATATATATATATATATATAATATGCATATATGTATACATAGATAGAGAGGGATGTAGGAATACATAGACAGATGTAGATAGATAGAATATGTACAAACATATATATGTAATACACACATACAGATATAGATATATGTAGATACATATACATAGACAGACAGATCTGACTATCTACAGATATGACTGTATATGACTATCTCACACTCCCCCTGTCCCACCCCCTCTGTCACTCTCACCCCCTCTCTGTCACACCCCCCTCTCCATATCTATAGCAATATATGTACATCGATATATATATGTGTATATGTATACAGACATATATATATATATATATATATATATATACATATATATATATATATATATATATATATATATATACATACATATATATATATATATATATATATATATATATATATTTATATATAGATATAGAGAGAGAGAGATATTCTGAGTGAGGCACATGTGTACAGATGTATTGCAACAGGTGCCTGGTGACAAAGGCATGGAGTGAACACCAGTGTCGAAACTGGAGTACCATACCCCATTTCAAATCACCTACACCAGTAACCACCAGATATGTGATTGGCTGCCCACCACTGCATGTGTCAGGGGTGAACAGGGTCATAAATGTGTACAATAGGCCCCCCAATGATAGTCACAGTGGCACACTATTCCTGGAATACCTGTACATGGTATGTGTCAGCAGACATGGTGTGTCAGCTATGGACATGTAGGTCAGTGTACCCTCCACACCACACAATGTCTGCCACGGTATGTACCTCACATGACAGCTACAGATATGGAGAAGGACACAGTGACATGTATGACACTGTGACAATGCACTCAAACACATTACCAATGCACAGTGACTGACAACACCACAGAGTGCACACATACTACCCACATAGAGGTTACCACTCCTGGATTTACATACTTAAGTCACACCCATGACAGATGTCCAACAACCATAGTAACACCTCACACCATCCACAACCTAAATGACCGCTGTGTGTCGTCCTTGACACCACAGTAGAGAGCACATGGCGGAGGTACAGGTTCCTACCCACAGATAAGACATACCCTGCAATAAACCACACAGCGTTAAGAAGCAAGACTCCCCATGAGTACATGTCACACATACCCCTGCTGAATGTTAGTCAGATAGGTAATATGCCATATGAGTCACCCTGTGTAACTGTTTGACAGGAGCAGGTACCATCACATCACATGTGTCACAAGGGTCAGGGTAGCAGAACAGTATGCTGCTGTAGTCCCAGGGGCAATAGCATATTGTATTGTATTGTATTGTATTGTATTGTGTTGTATTGTATTGGTATGTAGAGGTGCCTCCTTTGTGGAGTGGAACCACTGCTGCTGTACGCCAGTGTACAGGTACATATCCTGTAGTCAGGCTAGTGTTACATAGCACTTCTATATGCGGGTTTAGCTCCTCTTGGAGTTCATGTAGCATGCAACCAGAGATACCATCAGGTCCCATTGATGCTGTGTTTTTTGCTTTTCTGAGGGCGGCTCTCACCTGGACATCTGTGATGACAGGGAGGTTACATTCAGCTGGGATAAGTATGTCTTCATTTGGGTGAGAGGGAGGGAAAATTGCACTGAACCTGTCTGCCACAATGTTGCCAATATCTGTGGGTTCAGTGAATTATTTGTTGTTGTGTACTAACTATGAGCATATTGGAGGGTTTCTGACCAGGTTTCTAACATAACTGAAGAAGGCCTTGTGGTTATCTGTAGTGTCCCTGGTGATTTCCCTCTCAAAGTTGCCCATGGATGTTTGTATGAGAGAACATAGCTCTTTACTAGTGCTGATCAGACATGCCTTCCCTTTATGGAATTATGCTCTGTCTTGCAGTAGCTTCCATCTTTTGTTATACAATCTGTTTATGGCTGGGGTCCACCAGACAGGATGCTTTCCCTTTGTGGAGAGTGTCTTGGTCTTATATGGGATTGCATGATCCATGCATTCTCGGAGATGTCCATAGAAATCATTTGTGAAGGAGTCAGCATTGTGGGTTGTGGCTTCCACTGGCCCAGTGGGCTTAAAGGATACCATCTCAGTCTTAAGAAGTGTAAAGTTTGCATTTGAAATGTTATTCACTGTAGTCGTTTGTGCTGGTGGTGGAGGTGGGATATGTATATCCAGGGCGATTAGTTTGTGGTCAGATCACAGTAGTTGATGATGTTCCCCATACAGTACCTCGATACAAACCCCCAGAGTGAGGAGGTGCTTTGGACCTGAATCAGTGTGCTGACTGCTGGGGTTTGGTAGTATGTCGTATGGAGTGTGCCAGGTACTGTTGCACAGTTGTTGGCTGAGCACTGATACCTGGCCATTTACATGTGTATCCACCAATAGACAGACAGATGCTATATATGGGAGATATGTTGTATCACAACAGTCGAGTAGCATGTGTAGTATGTGTGCCAAATTCTGCTGACATATTTTGCTGATATCATTTTATTTTATTTTTCAGGACCATGGTTCACCAGCGCAATCCGGCATACTCTGCAGCCGAGGATGAGGAAATACACCAGAGCCTGGTGCGGATTTTGCAATACTCTTTTCCCGCACCAGCCAGAATCAGCAGGAGAGGGCTGCACTGTGGCAAGACCTGGTCCGTCGGGTAAATGACATAGGCACGCATAATAGGACATATGAGCAGGTACGACATCACTGCAGTGATTTAATCAGAAATGTCCATCAGCGTGCATCGGATATCCACAGGCAACAGGTTGCCACAGGTGGTGGGGTGGCTACACATCCCCCACTCACCAGACTGGAGGGACTACTCCTAAGTGTTGTGGCTCCAGCCCACCAACAACAACAACAGCAGCAGACCTGCATTATGATGGAGGCTGGAGCCACACAGCACCATGACTACGAGCGTGCAGGTAATATGCCATATGTATAGTTGACTGTTGTGTACACTGGTAGTTAATGCATGTGTGAGGTGTGTCCTTGGTTTGTAGCTGTCATCATAGTATTTAATGTGCAAGTGTGATATTCTCAATATCAGCAGCTGACCTGTGAAAGGCAACTGTTGTACTACTGACCTGTATCATACTCAGTAACAATGGCACAGTTGTGCCCACTGACATTAATTTCCTCACTTCTGCAGGTCCCTCCAGTGAGTGTGTATTAACAATACCTTTAATAGTCTTGATAGTAATAGTAATATTAGGCTCAATCAGTAGTGCTCTGTGTATGCATGCAGGTGTGTCTGTGTCTGTGTGTTGATATCTCGCATACTGAGTAGTGTGCAAGTGTGCAAGTGTGCATCTGTGTGCATGTGTGCATGTGTGCATGTGTGCATGTGTGCATGTGCGCATGTGTGCATGTGTGCATGTGTGCATGTGTGCATGTGTGCATGTGTGCATCACTGGTAACATTGTGTAGACATTGTAAACTGTGTTTCCTGTTTCCCTCCCACAGGTTCTGGTGCTGCTCTGGTGTCATGCAGCAGGGAACCTGAATCAGGTGCCACGGGTAGTGATAATGATGATATCTGTGTAATGGCACAGGAAGGTGTGCCAGGGTCCATCATTGGTCAGCCAATTGACAGTACACAGCTGTCAACCCCATCAATGCGCACAGTCATCCTGCCAATACATCCTTTGTCACCAATGTCCCTAGGTGATGGACAGGATACAGTGGGCATTGACCAGGGTAATGTGGTATCTGTGGCACATGCTTCCCCACACAGCAGCCATGGGCATGGCCCTGAGATGGTACCACACAGACAGATGTCCAGGGGTTCTCGTGGGAGCATCCGTGGGCGTACTGCCCCTGTCAGACGTGCCCACAGAGGTCTTACAACCTCAGCTATGTTTCGGGCTGTCATGCAGGCACAGTCACGTATGGAACGGTACACCAGACAGGGTCTGAGGGAGCTGACAGCATGTCGCACAGCCATGAGTGACAGTATGCGTGACATTGCGGCTGCCATCCGTAATTTCACCGATGTCATAGACAGACATTGTGGGGACATATTAGATCAGTTCCACAACTACATGTCCATGAGCCAGGGCAATGGTGGACGGTTGAGGCATCGACGTGGGCATATGCCAGCAACAGCAGCAGCTGGCAGTCGTCGCGGATGACAACAGGGCCGCGGCCGCCCCATAGTGCCAGCAGCAGCCCCAGCAATGCTGGGTCTGTGCTGTCATCAGACCGCCCCAGGAGACCACGTGCACGTGGCTCTGGACAGGCCCAACAGGGATCTGTGTCCAGTCAATGAACACCTGCTTCTGATGACAGTACCCAGTCTGGATTAGTACCGGATATGGTCCGTAGCACCCCTGCAAGGCACAGGTACCGTGTCCGTGGCCAGAGACACTGATCTGTATGACCTGGCAGGTACAGTCTGTGGCTGTCCACAAACACCGGTATATGGCAGCCATGAGGTGGAACTGTGTGCATCCATACACACATGCGAATTGACAACACCTAGGGCTACCGCATACACGCACACACTGCATCAACATTGCCCCACCTTGTACTGCTGTCCCTCACCAACACACATACACATACATGTCAATTGGTGGTATCAGTGGCAGACTCAGGCATACCAAGTTCACACCCTGTGCATATGATGAAACTGTGCCACCTCCTGCAATCTGTAACATCAGTGCAGGTACAGGTTAACATGTTGCTGATGCACAGGGTGACTACATAGACATGTAGTAATAGTATCATGTTGTTAACAGTACAGTGTGCTGATATAATTGTGGGTATATCCCAGCATGCCTGATGCAGTAAGGGTATGATTGTCTTGTACTGTTTTCTACACCCATGGTAAGTACCATAGTGTATCATCTGCACATGTTTGCATACTGGTGGTAAGGATGTCAACAGAAGGCCACATACATAGGTAGCACGGGGATAAGGTAATGAAAGTATTGATACGCAATGATGGACATGTAAACTGAAAGTGGCATGTTGCCCACACTGGACTCTGCAATGCGGATGTTTGAGGATGTTGATATGTGTGCAGTACTACACGACTGGTACAGGACACACAGGAGCACCCTAGCACTGCAAGCTCACACCTCATACCATGCTAGACAGCCCCAACACACAAAACTAACTTTCACAGGAGGGAGAGTCCCCATAAATGTCAGGGATACTGTGGTGGCAGGACAGGTAGCATACATCCTACTAAGTATGGAACCACTGAGTGAAGGCTCAGTGTCTGTTATTTGACATGTGTATTAGTGCAGGTATGAGCACCTGGGTTTCCGTCCAGTTATTGTACATCCTGACGGTACATGGTCTGTACACTTGTGTGCACTGAGACTGGACCCTGGCCATCTGACCTGTGTATTTCCATGTACATGTGTATAGTGCCTGCATATTTGCACTGTTACCTACTGGAAGTGGTACAGCTTGTTTGTTGTACAATGGACTACATGCAGCCCTGCTTACTGTAGCTTTGTTTGCATGCATGTTTGCTTGCAGTTACCCTGGAACACTGATTCCACCTGCAATGCAGATTTACGGAGCTTCTGTGGATTCCTAGTGACATCTGCATAGCTTACTATATGTATGTCCATGTCTCACTTGACAGAACGTCACTGTTTGTCCTGTTCGCATGTACGTTGCCTGTGACACATTGCATATGACTTACCTGGCATTTGACCACGTGAGCAGTCATATATGCCAGCGCTAACTAATCACAGGCACTACACCCTCACATACTCACCTTCTGTACCTTGTTCCCCATTGGCCCTATGTGCTGTTAATCACCATGGCAATCACAATACTATGGTAGCATGTGCAAAGGTCACTTGTCAGTCACCTCTATGGTACAGTTGTGGAATATGTGAGTCATGTGGCAATGTCACAGCTGCCACATGTACACAGTCAACCCTCTCCCCTACCCATGAACGTACAACACATGTGTGAGATGCAACCACATAGCCAAACTGGGGACTAAGCACTCTGAACCCAGTACTGGCATAACCTGTCAGGTGGCATGAAATACTACAGTGACTACAATACCAGTCTGATGTAGACCTACACTGACAGCAATCCAAACACATGAACACACTGGGGCATTCTTGGAGCCTCAGAATAGCATCCTGCCTGAGCAGCAGACACCTCTGCAGCTGGCACACAGGCATACGTTAAGCCGGAACACAGCACGTGCAACACATAGCACACAAATCCTGTGTGCCAAACAGTCACAGCCTGTACGGCTAGACAACACACCTGCTACAGTTGTGTTAGGTACCTTTATTGTCCGGTACAGTGAGGTCCCGCTCACCAGGCTGGACAAGGTGAAGGTCACAGTGATATGCCCGTGGGGCACTATGGTCCACCACATAACACAAGCATACAGGTCAGTCAGAGGCATGGACACATATGACTCAGTCATTGTCCGTGCCACTATGGCTGACCTGTGATGTACCTCCCTGGACTACATGATAGGGAACATAGAAGGGCTCTCTGAGCATGTGGCACAGGCTGGTATGACCCTGACCTTGGTTGGCATCATACCCTCACCAAGAATGCTGAAGTATTACTGAATGCTGATGAATTACTGTAGCTACAACACCCTAGCTGAAAGGTTCCTAGCATGTAGTCACTGCATTGCTATGGAACAACTTGTTACCACTCCCACAACAGGTGAAAACATGCAGCACCTGTTCATCAACAACATGTAGACTATATGCCCCAGACCAGATGTGTATCCCTCGCTGCTAGGATGATACCATATACAACTCACACTGTATATACACATACCACATGCAGCACCGCACAGAAAACCACAGTCATAATGTTATCCAGTGCAAATACCATGTATTCACATGTGGCAGGCGTCAGACATGGGAACTATTGAAGGTCACAGGTATATATGTGTATTTGGCACACACATACATCATATGTGTGCATTGCCATTACTGGTTTAATCGATGTCATGCATTATTGTGAACAACAACCCACACACATGGGCATTCTGTGTGACAAAACACACGTGGCATTTGTGGAATTCAAAGCCATAACTAACTGTGCTATGACAGTAGTGAGAGACGCAGTAGCAGAGCGTGCTATTTGCATTACTGGGAGATTTGCCCTCTTCTGCTGTACTTGTAGGGTGCTGACATCATCTCTGTTTAGAGATTGGAATATGCAGCAGCTGGTGTGTTGTACTGGTTGCCAAAAGGGTCAGTTCTCTCACACATGTAATTGCACACACCCTACTTCCACCCCCACACACACACTTGCCATTTGCAGGATTCAAACCCCTACCTAACTATGTTATGACACTAGTACGAGACGCAGTAGCCGAGTGTGCTATTTGCATTACTGGGAGGTTTTTCTTCTCCGGCTGTACTTATAGGGTGCTGACATCATCAGTGTTTAGAAAGAGGAATGTGCATCATGTAGTGTGTTCTCCTAGTTACCAAAAGGGACATTTCTTTCATACAGAATTGCACACACACTAACCCCCCTCCACACACACTGAGCATTTGCAGGATTCAAACCCCTACCTAACTATGTTATGACACTCAAGACAGACGCATTAGCAGAGCACGCTATTCGCATTACTGGGAGGTTTCCCTTCTCCTGCTGTACTTATAGGGTGCTGACATCATCAGTGTTTAGAAAGGGGAATGTGCATCCTGTAGTGTGTTCTCCTAGTTGCCAAAAGGGACATTTCTCTCACACAGAATTGCACACACACTAACCCCCTTCTACACACACTGAGCATTTGCAGGATTCAAACCCCTACCTAACTATGTTATGACACTTGAGACAGATGCATTAGCAGAGCATGCTATTCGCATTACTGGGAGGTTTCCCTTCTCCTGCTGTACTTATAGGGTGCTGACATCATCAGTGTTTAGAAAGGGGAATGTGCATCCTGTAGTGTGTTCTCCTAGTTGCCAAAAGGGACATTTTTCTCACACAGAATTGCACACACACTAACCCCTCTCCACACACACTGAGCATTTGCAGGATTCAAACCCCTACCTAACTATGTTATGACACTCAAGACAGACGCATTAGCAGAGCATGCTATTCGCATTACTGGGAGGTTTCCCTTCTCTGGCTGTACTTATAGGGTGCTGACATCATCAGTGTTTAGAAAGGGGAATGTGCATCCTGTAGTGTGTTCTCCTAGTTGCCAAAAGGGACATTTCTCTCACACAGAATTGCACACACACTAACCCCCCTCACCCAAACACACACACTGAGCATTTGCAGGATTCAAACCCCTACCTAACTATGTTATGACACTCGAGACAGATGCATTAGCAGAGCATGCTATTTGCATTACTGGGAGGTTTCCCTTCTCCTGCTGTACTTATAGGGTGCTGACATCATCAGTGTTTAGAAAGGGGAATGTGCATCCTGTAGTGTGTTCTCCTAGTTGCCAAAAGGGACATTTCTCTCACACAGAATTGCACACACACCAACCCTGGTCACCCACACACACACACTGAGCATTTGCAGGATTCAAACCCCTACCTAACTATATTATGACACTTGAGGGAGACACATTAGCAGAGCGCACTATCCAAATTACTGGGCATCTGTTCTGCACCTGCAGTATTTATAGGGTGCTGACATCATTATTTATACAGAGGTATGTACATCTATTACTACCTGTCAGGTGGGGGATAGCATATATATGCATTTGCAGCCACCTACTTCAGGGTCAGATATGCACATCAGCACTGGCAGGTTATGTTTTATACCATGCTTCGTGACCACAGGACCTGTAACACACAACACAACCAGTTCAGACCACCCTCCCACATCCAGGACACACACTTTGCTTCCCTGGGAACAGTGCCAAGATATGAAGGTGTTCACATACACCATTCCAGTTGTTAACGTCAGGTACAGGTATATTGTGTGTGGGAACTACTCAGGCCTCTACAACATTACCCTACAGCCACTACAATTTGTGAGTCCATGTGCTATGGCAGGACCACTCACCACAGCCACAAGGGGAATACATATTGCACCTGACCATCTGCAACATGGGTACTCACTGTTCCACACCAGAGGTAGACCACCATTGTTGATATCTGACCATACCCACCTTTCCCTGGACATCCATATCCCATCCCCACCCCAGGCAAGGTTGTCACTGCAAACAAAGTGTATTTATCAAAAGCAGACTTTGCACTTGTGAAGACTGGGGTGGAAGACTTCAAAGGACCCATGCTGGGGAGTATACAGGCCACTCTGCATAATCCTTGACAATTGCATTCTATGAGCATGTGGAAGGTTTGCATTGATCATGCTATCCCAAATATACCCATGACTCCTCCACAACAGGACACCTGTCAGGTGTACACCAGCCATATATGAGCTGTCCAACAGATGGAGTGAGCTAATACATTGCAGAGCAGTAGCCCACAGAGGGAGGACATCTCTGAACAGTACTGGCACGACACTTCAATCCCTCATAATCATCACGACAAAGTGTTGACAGTGAAATTGTCCAGATACTGCAAATAAGGCTCCCTCAGTCTGTTATTGATGCCCACTTACTGTTAGAGGTCCTCACCAACCCTCTTCCAGCAAACACCAGCCACATGGATGTGGCATAGCAAATTCAACCCTGGGATCTCCACTGTGTCCCTGCTTGATGGAGGCACAGCACACTAGCCTCAAACGGTGCCTTATGTGACCTACTTTACAGTGGCACAGTAGCCTACTGTACTGGGGAGGCAGACGCCAAGCACACTCTGGCTAAGCTTTCATTCCCTAGGGCAAACAGCCTAGTATTGACCTCTACACCCATATGTTTAATTGTCAGATGCACAATATTTGTTGCTGATAGACTGTTTGCAGGTCTTTATTGCCATAGCATTCCCTGTTTCTATGAACAACTTGTGTATCTGTGGAAGATGTTTGAATATGAGAGGGATCCACTATATCACTTATGTCTCTGTAGTCATTTAACTGTGTGCACTGGGCAGATTGCTGTAATGTGGTTGGTTCCTGGAATAACACGTACAAATACCAGATATGTGTGGCCAACTGCTAAACTGAGATATGGCCTAAGTGTGTGAGCATGCCCAGTTCAGGCTTTCCATGGCATGTTGTCTGACATATGTCTCATTTATCAAAGTGTGCGAGCATGCCCAGTGTGAGCTTTCCATATGTTGAAATCTGCAGTCCACCACATTTGTGGATGAGTGTGAACTTCAACAATATCTCACGCTTATGGTTGTGTGTTGGGTGTCATGTTGTGTACTTACTGGCCAACTGCTTTGTGTCTGAACACAACAGGGATTATACTGTGCCTGCAGGGTTTGCATGGGATACTTTGCATACAGTTGTCAACATCCTTTCATACTGACCAAACACTGTAGTACCGTATAGTGTACTGGTTCAGTACTTTCACTGTGGTGGACAGTATCCTGGGCTTTAGTCCTATCACTGCTTTAAATTTTCATAGTGAGCACAACAGACTGGTTAGGGGCCAGTTGTGCACATATGACCATGTTGCATTATGTTCAGATATGGACTACTTAAACCAGGCTTGTCCAACATTGGTAGTGTATTCCACAACATAGGTGGACATTGGCAAACACTAGCGATGTGCCCTAGGCCATTTCTAATGCTAGTCAGAGAGTGTGTTTGTCCTTCGACACACATTGTAACTGGAGTTTGCCATGACATATGTCATGGTTAGTATACTGTGCCTCCGTCTACCCGTGACATAACAGTGATACCCAGGGTAAACCTACCATCTCCCATCCACTCATCAAGATTCCTCTTGAGGAGAGTCGATGAGTGACTCTCTGGCTAACCTGTACTGGGAGTTTACTCAAGAGTGGGGTGGCTTCTGTGTTATGGATCAATCAGTACAGCATGTCCTATGTATGTCAGTGCTGGGGTTCAGGTCTCTCATGTGCATAGCTCACTGCCATTCAGATTGTACAAGGTGCAGCATGTTCATTGATTCCAGCTTGGACATGGCTTTATACATCAGGCACAGCTTGCCTCTGGGCAGGCAGTATGGCACTGTGTGGAGCTGCAGTTTGTTTAATCAGGCAACACATGGCATCTGTTCAAGCTCTTTGATACTCCTGGTGAGGTACTTTTGGGGTCTTTCCAGTTGATGGAGGTGTCTGCTGAGGTACATCCCACAGGGGCCATTGCACTCAATTGTGAGGCTGATGAAGGATGACTGCAGAGTCACAATGACCTCCTGTGATCTAGATCTGACTACTTTCATGATTAGGTGGGTATATGGTATGTTTCTGTAACCACTACAACCACATGCTTGTCCAATGCAAGATATCTATCAACTTGTGTCCCCAGGTCTCTTATTACATCTTAAGTACTTAATGGGTTAACACCTATGTGGTAATTGGTGGGCACTTACTGTATATCCACAGGGGTTGACTATACACTTTTCTGCAATTAGCTTGCTGACATGGCTATGGCACCAGTTGTCTGTTTCTATGTGGCCCTTTTGTGGGATGCTTGTGTCAGCTGGAGGGTCAGATATGGTGGCCAGTTTGTAGTCCTCTGCAAACTTGTTCAGACACAGTCCTTCCATGTTGGCCTGTACCTATGGGACATATATACCAAACAAGGGAGGTCCCAGGACCGAGCCTTGTGGGATGCCAGTTGTATCTGGTTTGTAGTCTGACATGGCTGCAGCATTTCTGACCATGTCAGTTCTGTCCTTGGTCTGGTTTGCAACCCCTCTACTGACATAGGGGTTTATATTTAAGCTGGTGAGCTTATCTATAATGAACACGTGGGGTATTGTATGGAAGCCTTTTGCAAGGTCCAGCTAGGCTGTGTGGACCACATTCCCCTCATCAATGGCCTTAATGACTGTTTCAAATGAGTCAAACATGTTTAAGGGGCAGGATCTGCACTTAAGAAAGCCACACTGGGTAGGGTCCAGTGTCAGTAGGTCCCCAATATCTTTATGTCTGAGGTACATGCTGATCCTTTCCATAGCTTTGCAGACCAAGCTTGTCAGGATTCTGGGGTGGTAGTTTGCAGTATCCATTCAGGCAACACCTTTGTGGAGAAGGACCACTGTTGTTGTACACTGCTCTTTGGGTACATATCCTGTGGTAAGGCTGACATTGAGCAGTAGTGTTATTTGGCGTTCCATTCTTCTTGGAGTCCATGTTGGACTCAGCCCAGGACACCATCTCGTACCATTGATGCTGTGTGTTTTGCTTTGTAGATGCTGGCTGTTACCTCAGCATCTGCAATGTCAGGGGGCCAGCACTCTGCTGGGATAGATATTTGGCATTTTGGGGGGGGGGGGGGGTTTGCACTGCACCTGTCAGGTTGGATGTTGGCAATGTGTGTGTGTTTGGTATATTGTTTGTAATATTTGAGTGATTCAGAGCATATCTGTGAATTCCCAACAAGGTTCCTACCATCAGTTAAGAAAGCCTTGTGATTATCCTTAGTGTCCTGTACAATTTGTATCTTCATAGGTTCATAGGTTCATACTAGGCTATCCACCCTAGGGCATTTATAAGCCTAGCCAGAGTGTGTGTGGCTTTTGCCACCCCTTGCTATGTGAATATTATGGCCATTTAGGATTTACTTTACTGTGCCTCTGTCTGGACGTGACACAGTGAAGACCCCCAGTGTACATCTACGATCACCCATCCACTTGGCAAGATTCCTGTTGAAGAGAGTCAGTGAGGGGCTCTGCCTAACATGGAGTGGGATTCCGTTCCAGGGTGTAGGGAGCCTCTGGGTTATGTATCTGTCCCTCCAGCACATCCTATTTCATTATGTGTTGAGGTTGACATCTCTTGCTCTCACAGCTCTGATGGATTTGGGTTTTCTGGGGTGGAGCATGTCCATTAATCCTGTGTTGGACATGGCCTTGTACAACAGGCATACAACGCCTCTGCATAGGCAGTATGTGACTGCATACAGCTGGGGTGTCTACAGCCAGGCAGCATATGACATATATTTGAGACCCTTTATCCTCTTGGTGAGGTACCTTTGAGGTCTTTCTAACTGCTGCAGGTGTCGGGTAAGGTACATCCCAAATGAGGCATTGTACTAAATTATGGGCCTGATAAGAGAACAGTATAGGGGCACAATGACCTCTGTTGACGTAGATGTGAATCCTTTCATGATAAGGTGGCCAATATAGAAGGTCTTCCTAGCCACGTTGGCAATGTGAGTGTCACATGACAGGTTACTGTCCACTTGTGTCCCTAGGTCCCTGATTACTCCTTCCATACGTAATGGATTACCACCTATGTGGTAATTTGTGAGTACCTTGTTTGGTATTTGGTGAGACATTCATACTGTCCAGTGTCTTCAGGAAGGCTGAGTGGGGTTCCTGTGTGTGAGAGTGTGGTCTGTAGCATGCTACAGACTGTACAGCAGTTTTGCCTATGGTTAGTTGCACATGGGTGGTCTCCGATGCTTCATGCATTGTCAGTTACCTGGACGTGTGGGTATCTTTGCTGAATATGGATACTCCCCCTCCTTTTATGGTTTGGTCCAGGTTTTGGGGCCATAACGCATGATATGAGGTATAACCTGGTAGTGCTGGTGTGCTCTCAGGAGCCTTGCTGCAGGTTTCTGTCACTGCACGGACATCGATGTTCCCCATACTGGGGAGGGCCTCGGGAGCATGCATGTTGAGGTTTAGACATCTGGCATTGGGCAGCATTACCCTTATGTTTCTTTCCACTTATGTTTTCTAGGGAGGTGGGTTAGTCTTTTCAGCCTTGCCTACAAAAGGCTCTATGGAGGTGGCAAGAGCCTTAGCCAATATCCAGACACCCAGGGGTAACAGGTGCAAGCCATCCCTGGCAAAGCAGCGTGGCTTGTCAAGCATGACATCCCAAGCAGACAGACATTGGATCCCCTTGGAATGACACCAGTAATTGTGCCACTTGTTAAAGCTGATCATTCTGTGTTTGTACTGTGGCATCATTCTTGGTGAGGGTAGGATGCTGCACAAGGTCAGTGTCATACCGGCCTGGACTACATAATCGGAGAGCTCATCTATGTCTCTTTTCATGTAGTCCGGGGAGGTACATCTCAGGTCATTCACACCAGCATGGACAATGACTGCATCATATTTGTACTTGCTTTGGGGTGACCTGCATACTTGTGTTATGTGGCATATTGTAGCAGCCTACAGGCAGCTTACTGTACCCTTTCCCTTGTTCAGTCTGGTGAGCAGGACAGCAGTGTGTCTGACTATGGAGTCACCTATTACAACTGTATCAGGCATGTTGTTTCTCCTTCTGGCCTGTGACTGTTTGGCACACCAGCTTTGTGTACTATGTGTTGCATGTGCTATGTTTGGAGGTAGTGGTTGCTTGGGTGTCTGCTTTGGAGGCCTCTGTTGATGTGGTGTGTTTGTAATTAGAGCCTCTGGGAATGTTTTTCTGTGTTTATGTCTTTGGTTTGCAGTTGTGATAGGTCTATGTGAGACTGGGTTTGTGGTGTGTGTGGTTACCTTCTCCTCCTGACTAGTTTTGACAGTACTGAGTTGAGAGAGCTCAGCCTCCGGTTTGGATAAATGGTTGCATCTCTCACATATATTTGTATTTCTTGCGCCGGGAGGAGAGGGTTGTCTGTGTACATGGGGCAGGTGTAACATTGCCTCAAGATTCACAGATTCAACTTGTTGTAGCTGGCCTTAGTGGATTGTATGAGTGGACATATTTTATTGCCATAATACTGATCAGAGATTACTCCCCTTTTTAGGTTTGCTCTATCATGTAGTAGCTTCCTCATTCTCTTGCATGGTTTGGTAATGGCTGGGGTCCACCATGCCAGATGCCTGCGTGTATGGCATTGTGTCTTGGTTTTATTTGGGATTGCATAATCCATGCATTCCTGCAGTGTTCGTGGAATGCCTGTATAACTGGTTCTGAGGTGTGGCCCATATTTTGCACATGCACAGGGCCTTTAATGGATTCCACATCAGTTTGGAGGAGTGCAACATTTGCTTTACACATGTTTTTCACTGTGGTTTTCTGGCCAGGGACTGTGGTCAGGATGTGTATATCCGGTGTGATTACTCTATGGTCTGATCTTACCAGTGAGGGATACACTTCTCATCTTGCCATCCAGTACCCATGTTGCTGATTATCACATCCAGTATGCTTACCCCTCTTGTGGGAGTGGTACGTTGTTCCTGAGCATTTTGGTTTATGGATTCTAGGAACCTTTGTCCTAGGGTGTTGGAGCTAGAATAATGCTCCCAGTCTATGTTTGGGTATTTTCAGTCACCCAATATAATGTGGTTTGGAGAGCTTGATATATTCATGTATTCCAACATAGGCCAAGTGCAGTTCCTGGTGTTAGGATGGTAGTCTGTAGCAGGCTATAAACTGGGAGGCAGTTTTAGCCACTGTTACTTGACCATGGCTAGTCCATGCTGCTTCTTGTTGTGGTACCAACATGGGGGTGTGGTTATCCTTGACAATTATTGCTAGTCACCCTCCTTTTGTAGCTTGTTCCATGTTTTGGGGCTGTACAGCACAGTATGAGGTGTAACCTGGTAGTGTTAGGGTGCTGTTGTGAGCCTTGACCCAGTTTTCTGTTACAGAACAGATATCAACATTCTCCATGCTGGGGAGTTTAGACTGCATGCATCTTGCTGTTTAGACTTCTGGCATTGGGTAGCATTACATCTAGGTTCTTATCCCTTGTGATACCTATGGAGGTGGGTTTGTGTTTTGAGCCTTACCTATTCAAGGCACGCTGGGGTAACAACAGCCTTTGCCAGTATCCATAAGGCCAGGACTGATAGGTGCACGCCACCCCTAGCAGGTGGAGCATCATGTCGTGCTCAGCATGTCATCCCAGGCTGGCACACATTGGATCCCCTTTGACTAACAGCAATACTTCAGCCAATTATTGCAATTGATCATCTCATCTTCATATTGTGGCATCATGCTTGGTGAGGGTAGGATGTTAGTCAGGGTCATCAAGTTTGCATATACTACATGGTGTTACATTGCTTAACACATGGCAATCATGCCTCAGGTGGTGCTGCAGGGCTGCCTATGTTGGATGCACATACTACACTCCCTGTACATGTTTGAAAGCAGGTTGTGTCAACTTAGGCATCCCTTTTACTATATGTGTGAGTCGGAGAGAGGTATCATTTCCAGGGTCCCTACTGAGCCAGTGTATGTGCTATGCATTGCCGCTTTGCCAAGGCATACTGGGCACGCCTCCTTCTGCCTACTGGGGCAGGCTCAGGTTGTTCCTCCTCCGAGTCACGCTCTGCCTGTGATTGACTTGGCAATGGTGGGGGGCTGTTTGGCCCAGCCCTATGGTGATCCTGCTGCAGCTGTTTTCGCAGAATCATATTATGTAGCATAGCACATACCATGACAATTTGGGTACATGTAGTTGGTGAGTACTGCAAGGCTCCACCAGATGTATCCAGGCACCGGAACCATGACTTGAGCAGCCCAAACACACGCTCGATTACATTTCGTGTTTGTGCGTGTGCCTCATTATGGCGTTCCTGTTCAGGTGTGTGTGCATTTCTGATGGGTGTCATCAGCCACGGCTCCAGTGCATATCCAGCATCCCCTACTAAGTGACCATGTGGGATGTCCCCACTGGCAAATGTCTGGTACAGCTGCGTCAGATGCCAGATATGGGAATCATGGTAGCTTCCAGGGCAGCCAGCACACACATTCATTATTATGCCCTGGGCATCACACATGACCTGGCAGTTGATGGAGGGGAAGCCCTTGCGGTTAATGTAGGCCCTACCCCACTCACCGGCTGGTGCTTTGATGCATATGTGCGTGCAGTCTATTGCACCCACTACCTCAGGGTATTCCGCTATTTGCTGGAAGAGACGCATATTGCTGGCCAATACCTCACGGGCATTGGGGAAATATACATGATCACCGACATGTGCTGACATGGCATCCAGGAACTGGTGCAGTACCCTGGAGGCTGATGCCTGTGATATCCCCATCATATCACCAGTTGGTCTCTGGAAGGTACCTGTTGCTAGTATTCTTAGGCCAACACATACCTTGGTTTCCACTGGGATGGGTTCCCCTCTGTTGGTTCTCTGTGTGTGAGGCATGGCCTGCACAGCTCAACAATTTACTGCAGGAGGTCTCTGTCCACTCTATAGCGCTCCACTATCTCCAGCTCATGTAACCCCTGGTAGGTGACCCTGGGCCTGTACACTCTTCTCCGTCTCCTCACTGTGGGTTGTCTGGCAGCATTTGCATTGTCACCACCCTCAGCAAGTCGCCTATGTCTCCTTATGACAGCTATGGCAGCCCCTAGCATTTCTGCTCTGAGTGAAGCTTTTTCAGTTTTCACTTCTAATAGCTTACTCCTGTCTTGCAGTGTCTCTTGAGAGAAACATCCTGCACTGCTGTTTGCAGAGTTTTAAGTGCTGGGCTGGGCTAGTATTCTGCCTGTGTAATTGCCTGCTTCTAATTGTTTTCACCTGCTAGCTCCAGCAGTATTCCCTGCTAGCTTCCTACTATTTCTGTTGCTTCCTTTTTCCTTTCTGTTTCCTCAGGGGGGAGCAATGCGCATACCAGCGGAAACACGCTCACAGTGGCTTACACACGCACACACATGCTTACACAGTTTAGAATCTACTTATTAGGGTTAAAACGCGTGCACACCAGTGCAAACAGTCTTACAAGTCTGCCAACAGGTTCCCACATGCTCAGTCTGCCTTACACGCGCGCACACTGCCCTACTCGCGCCTCCTGGCGCGCACACGTGCACATGCATGCCCAGCAAGAAACTTTGGTGTTGGCTACAGTGTACACCTTCCATTTCTTGACTTTCCCATGCTTATCTTGTGGCACTCCTCTTTCCATGATATGTGTCTGACATCTGTCACGTAACACTGTCCTCCAATGAACTGCATTTCCTTCTGCCATTCCCCCCTGTGATGTCACCTATCTCCTACTCTGTTCCTCCCCCTTATGTAACTCTTACACTACTCGGAATGTGCTCATTTGCTATGTGACAGTGGGATTCAGTATCCTAACACTCATTTACATAAGATTGCCTACTAATGCTTAGTTACATGTCTTAGACTCAGCTTCCCCCCTTAGCAACCACTAAACGGTGGCCATGTTGTTTTTGGTCTGCTGGTCCCTGCATTGTAAATCCATGTATTGCATAAAACCCACATTTGTGGGTTTATAACCTTCATTTTATGTTTTATATAGCGCAGCCCGTTTGCGCGGGGCTGCGCTGCGTTTAAACATCGGCGATCGCCGAAAAAAAAAATTACTTTTTTATCATATTTGCATTGGGTTACCTTGCCAATGGCCATATATTTGGCCATTGGCATGCTGCCTGACACATATGCACCCTTTATTTGGAGCTGACATGGCTCCATTGTATTATTTGCAGAAACGTACTCAGTTGTCAACTGAGTACATTTCTGCAGCTAACACGACTCTTACACGGGCTGGTTTCAGCTTTGTGGATCGCTAATCTACCTCATTTGCATGCCTTTCGGCTGCAAGTGAGGTGATTAGCATATCCGCGCCCAGTCCGTGTAAGAGACGTTTTAGCTGGTCTCTTACACGGAATTTCAGGCAGTTCCTGGATCGCGAGGGCTGCATGGAGTCTTACACTACTCTTAGACTCCGTGCAAGCCTTCGTGAATCCTGCCCTTGTACTGAACAGCAAAATCATTTCTCATGTCATATATAGAACAGGCATGATACAGTTTACTTTGGCCATATATAATACTATAAAAATGGGACAATTGGAGGATTGCCAGTTTGTTTATTTATTAATTTTTAATTACATCTAGCTGGGAGGTCCCTTTTTCAGAGTAGTCCTAGGGAAGACAAATCTACAAACAAAAAGCATAAAGAGATATCTCTCAATTGTACAGATTTTTGCAGACTGTCCAGATTTTTGCCTAAAATATTTGGTCTGTTCCTCATAAAATCTGTGGCTTTCTGGCAAATAACAGAGGACTGAAGGCACCAAATTATGATCAAATAATGATGTATATTTGAGTTTCATACTTCATATTCTTCAGAAAATGCATGCTAACACAAATCCTATTATTCTTGCAGCTTTCTAAGTTTATAAGAGCAACATTTAATATCTGTCCCTATTTTCGGCATTTGTCCACCCATTATTTTAGGCTTTGTCCAGATTTCTTGCATTAAGAGGTTGAGAGGTATGCTAATAGTTTAAGTAGACGATTAAGGCTGTGACCTGTTAATGATCTGCTTTCTATGGTACAGGGTTTTATTTCCTCAGTTTTCATTAGTCTGCTGTGTGACTAAGAGAACATGGCTTAAATCACTTAATCAGACAGAGCCTTGGGACAAGTAAAACACTATGCTAGGCTCTCCACTGGTCTACTGAACTACATGACTAGTAGCTATCTAACCTACATGTAATAGCAATTATACAATGACTGGTCATTAACATTCAAAAAGGACCATGCTGATCGGTCAGCCCAACCAGTGTGCCCATTTTAAATTGAGCATATACCAATAGAAAAAAGTCCGGTCACCTGAACTTTCTTCTATTAATATATCCCTACACCCATACTGCTTTTGTCTGCCACTTTCTTGTGCCAAAGCACATCTGTCATGATCTTGATCATGTCTATTGCTGCATGTAAGAAAACTTCCTAGTCTTCTATTAACAGATCCAGATGAAATCTACATGAAACTTCAAACCTGGTGTGCAGCTCTGACGATATGCATTTGCTGTCTTGGCACAAGGGAATCAACAGAAACCTGTCTACTGACTCCAGAATCATCAGCAATGAGCATTATTATGAATTACACCAATGGAGATTTAGCAGACAGAGTATTGACTCAAAAGCTAGGAGGTCGAGACATACGTACGGAGGGCAGAGAAAATACAAAGAAAATCAAGTACGTTATGCAAAACTAAAGAAACATACCTGCTTTTCCTTGTATTTCTGCCCTTTTTTATACCTCTAAACTGTCCAGATTTAAACCTTTAAAAAAAAAGCAGTGGAGGTCTTCCCATCTCCATTTCTCATACCTCTAAACTGTCCATATTTAAATTTCTCATACCTCTAAACTGTCCATATTTAAAACTGTAAAAAAAAAAAAGAAGCAATGGAGATTTTCTCATCTCTGTTGCTTAGTTTCTAAAGCACTGGTGTACTGTATTATAAGTGTGAGAACATAAGTCTCATGCGCATGTGCAGTACATCAGAAAAGCACCAGGATACCAGGGGAAAATGCAGAAGAACAGCACTGCGCCCTTATACAAGGACAATATTTTTAAAAAGTAACTAACTTTTTCCTTAAATAATCTCATTGTCTAATAGCAATAACCCATGGCTGGGTGTGGGTACTGCTGGATTTATCTACAGACGGCTTTGTTTGGTCCATACCAACCATGGGTAAATCCAGCATTACCCATACCCTGTGGGTTATTGATATAATATTTTATAACATAAAGACAGTACTGGGAAAACATACAAGCTAGAATAAAATTTCATGAACATGACTAGGACAACTTCACAGCATGAATGCAAATGAATAACATCAGGTGTGAAAAAAACACATGCATATACAATGTTAGCTGTATAAGAAATAGAATTGCTAGTGTTTGTTACACATGACAGTAAGGCTGTTTATAGCTGTAGAAAAAATATAGAGAAATGTTATTTGGCAGGCCATCAAATATATGACAGTTGCTTGGATGTGACTAATGCCCAGGTTTATAGGGACTAGTAGTATAATAAAAGATTTATTTTACTGTTTTACACTTAATTTAACTTTACTAGAGTGCTACTGCCTTTTTTTGCTTTACCTGCCAATTTTTGCATTTTAAATAATTTTCAACTCCAATGATATTGTACTACCTACTGATTCTTGAGAAGCTTTACTGGCAGTGTTACTATATAATTTGCTATGTTGTATTTGTTGTTTATACTTAATTGATGTATCCCTGCACCTTCGGTCCGGATAAAGGAATTCTACACAGTTTCCTGTGTTTTAAGTATCTGTATAAATGTGGCATGTTTGTGAGGCTCTTAGATCATTCCCACAGAGCTCAGCAATGATTAACATCCTTGCCTGTGACTCTAAAGTGATTTCCTTGTATGGCATGCTATACAGCCAAATGCCGAGTACTTACATTTAAAAATTCCACTTCCAGAAGCTATTTAAGTGATCAACTGATGATTTCTTATTTTATTCATGAATTTATCTGTACTTAAAGGTAAAGTTACTGTATTAGCTCATACTGTCTTGCTGTTGTCTGATTGACTTGAAATCACTTTGTTTAACTAGTTTGTTAAAGTTGTTTTGTGGTAGTACTGACCTGGGTATCCGAGTTGGCAAATACATAAGAAAGCTGTGAAGCAATCATTTAATTGACCAGAGGGGTTAGATACCAGTTTACTGTGGTTTAATGTAATCTGTGTGCAACTGTTCATCTTACAGTGGCAATTAGTAGTGCCCTTTATAAATATAGAAGCCTAGAAACCAAATTGTCCCTGTAAAACTACTCTGAAACTGTGCCAGTAACTCGGTAAGTGTAGGGCAACTACTTTGTGCATTGGGTAGCACACAGCAGCTGCTTTGCAGGTTGAGGAACACTGCCCTTGAATTTAGTATTACAAATCCTAATTTAGTCTCTAGTCCCAACAACACCCTTAGTCAGTCCAGTATTAACCTCTTGAACACAGCACCCTTGTAGCTCACCCAATAAAGGACTGGACATCATGGATATGCAGTTTCCCAATTTCTCCACAGCTAGTTTGCTGGCTATGGGTATCATGGCACAATGTTACAATTGTCTAATGTTCACTAACAACCATTTACTCCTCAAACAAATAAACACAATAAGCAAGAGATGTATATACGCAATATCTCAGGAGGCAAACTTGCATGTATAAGCACTAACAATAGCAATCCGGCTGTCAGAAACACACATGATACACCCACAACACATAGTATGCACCCCAACAAATAGACCTACTTATGCAGAAGCAATTAAATTCAATCTTACAAAACACCAAAGACTTCCCAAACATTCCCCTTGAAAAATTATCTTCAGAAAACTTAAAAGCACTCAGCAGTAACAACATCTAGCACAGCATATACAACCACATCAAATGGAGCATCGACTACTAAGCCCATAAGGCAAGTCAGTACACTACCTAGGACTCTAGCCATGGGGGGATACCATTGTACAACATACTGATACCCCACTCACCAGGCTGAACAAGGAGAAAATAACAGTCAGTTGCCTATCGGGAGACAGGATTTGTCAAGTTATATGTGCACTCAAGTCACTGTACCACAGGTACCAGGATGATTCAGTCATAATCCTTGCAAGTGTAAATGACCTGAGGCATACCTCCCTAGACTATATGAAGAGAGACATTATCGAGCTCTCAGACTATGTGTCAAAGGCTGATATGTGTCTAACACTGAGAAGCATTGCACCTTCACCGAGGAGGGGAGGGAAACATTTGACAACATTAACAGAACATTGATGATCCAGAGGGATGCAGAATTTAAGAAAATACCACTGTTGTTGCTGGTCTTGATGCAGAGAAAACATTTGGCAGAGTTAGCTTGGACTTTATGAGCATGGTAATAGAAGCATTTGCATTCCCTGATAAAATTATAAGGTTGATTAGGAGGATATATGAGGGATCAGAGGTGAAAACTAAAGTTGGTGGGGTCCTCTCTGATAATTTCTGCTTGACAAGAGGAACCAGGTAGGGGTGTCCTCTCTCCCCTTTGTTATTTGCTTTATATTTAGACCCACTGGCAAAGAAAATAAGGGACACAGAAATTTAAGGATATAATTGATATGGTAGTCAAGAAAAGCTGTCTCTATTTGCAGCTGGTTTTATATCAGACAAAACCAGAAAGAAACATTACAGTGTTGTGGAACATTTTGTGACAGTTTCAAATCATTTAGGGATACAAAATTAATTAAGCTAAAACAAAGGCAATAGCAGTAAATTATGTACCTACACAAGAACTGGTTTAGCTGTAGACATGCTAAAATGAAGTATTTAGGAGTATGGATTAAAAATTATTCTGGTGTGGCAGCTAAGGATATGTGGGAAGAGACTAAACAAAAAATAATACCAAAACTGAGAAAAGGAAGCTCTGTTATATGGACATCAATAGTAAGATACAAGCAGTTAAAATGTTTTTAGTCCCTTTAGTCTTATACACAGGTCAGGCATATTTTTATCAACAGAAGAGTTGTGGATAGCAATTAATAAAGAGCTGAAGGATTTTATCTGGGAGGGGAAGACAGCAAAAGTCAAGTGAGATAAGCTGATTCTTCCAACAGAACAGCACGGATTGGAATTACCCAATTTGAAGGGGTGTTTCAGAGCAACACAGTTGAGGCTCCTATACATAGCACAAGCAGAAAACTATAATTCAAACTGGAAGGTTATGATGAGGAAACAGGGGGAAGCTCAAGAAACAAGGAGAGACTGTGATTTTGGATGCAGACCTTTAAGGAGAATAACAATAATCATACAGAATATTATATTCATAAAGTAGCAGAACTTATTCTAAGAAATGAGCCAACTTAGGAATGGAGAAAGGAGAGTCTGCCAATAGGGATGACTGCAGTTAGGGATACAGACAATAAGCAAGAGGGAATTTTGTGGAGAAAACTGGCAAAGGAGCCAAGGTACTTGGAGCAAATAACTAGGAGGCAAAGGTAATAGAAAGGGAAGATGCCAAACATTTATTTGGACTGCAGGTTAGAGATTGTCTTCCCTATTAAGGATAGATATCAGAGTATAGACAAAGAAAAATAAATAGGGGGTTCTAAATGAAAGAACAGTACTGCTCAAGTTTTTAGTAGAATCTAGAATAGAAGCTGCTGTTAAATAAGGAATAATTAGACAACCATATAAAAATTTGCATGATAGCTATATGAATCAATCAGAGTAGGTTAGAAAGGATTGGGAAGAGAGATTGGATAAGCAATTCACAAAAAATCAATGGGGGATATATGTATGCCTCCTAAATACACAGCAAAGTTGAGATGATTTAGATGTTTGCTTGGAAGTGTTTACTTAGGTATTTCTATACCCCAAGTAGACTCCAAATAATTTTTCCTTGGGTAGGTAGCAAATGTTGGAGGTACAATGAGGAAGAAAAGAGGTAACTGAGAACATATTTTCTTGGCATGTAATGATATGGCAGACTTTAAAGATTCCCTGCAGACTGCTCAGTCAGGGATACTGGATGAACAAATTGGTGTAACTAAGGAAATTATTTTTTGAGTTATGATACAGAATCAGAATTGCCTGCACATAGTAAGGCCTTGCTGGGTCTAATTATGGTGGCTGCCAAAAAAGCAATTACTAGAAAATGGAAATCAAAATCTAAACCAGCTTTACTAGAAGTAGCAAATATAGTAACAGAGATAAAACAACTGGAATTGGGATGTTTAGAAAGGGATAGGAGTACATTACATAAGAAAATGAGAATTGTGGGAAAAATACATGCAGAGGAGGAACAAGGTTTAAAAGAAGGCAGGACTTCAATGAGCTATATAATATTTGACTGACAATGGCTGGATATATTATAAGTGATATATAATGTTTGCAATGGAAATTATGTCAATGTGGTCTGTAATGTATAATGTTTGCAACTGCAATTGTGTCTGTATGATGTTTTCATTTATATATATGTAAGATTGCCTGTGGCAGACATCATAATTTAATAAGATGTTTCTTGTTTAAAAAAAGGATGATGCCACAATATGAACAGAAGATGACTGACTGATAATCAGTTAAGTTTCTTGTCATTCTAGAGAAAGAAAATATCTGTCAACATGGGAAGACATGGTTAAATCATGCTTCTTTCCCAATGATGGTCTGCTCCTGTCCCCTCTAGGCTTTCAAATATTGACAAATCATTGTCATCTCCCACAGAGTCTTTTTTGAGCAATGCCAAACTGACAAAACTTCCACCATAGCAAAATCTACCCAATGACATTTGAAGGTGTTTCTGCCCATTGCCAGGAGTCTCAACAAGAGGCTCCACTATCTCCAAGCTGTACTCATCCTGGAGAATGCAGACATCTGTACAGTTACTGAGATATGGTTAAAAGTTGCAGAAAGTAATGGAGATGTTTAAGGCTTCAGTGCTTCCCAGAAAGGCACTGCTTGGCCTAATAGTTAAGGTGTTTCCCTCACAGACAAGTGATAAAGAGTTTCATTTTTTTTTCAAGAGAAATTGGCTAGGCTTAAAATAGCCCATAAGGGCAGTTTGCCTACTACTTACCTATGTATTATGTACATATTTAGACCAGGAACTCTGCAGGCAGGGACTAAAGATGGGAGTGTCTTGATCTACATCAATGGCAAGCATACCACTAGCTTGATTAAACAGGATGATTCACTGGAGCTCCTTCAAGTCCAGATTATTGTGGACAAAGTCCCATACTATATCCTAGCAAGCTACACGTCACCCTCTATGTTCCATAGAACCCATGGCTCATATTTAGACCTATTGGAATTACTCACCATTCAAACAAATACCATGCAATTGGGGCATTTAGTTATCTGTCTATAAACTAGAAATCTTACAAGACCCCAAATTTGCAGGCACAGAGTTGCCTAGACTTTGTAAATTCAAACAACCTGGACTAGATAGCACATACTCCTAGCAGGGTAGCAAACGTATTGGACCTGGTACTGACAAACATGGGAGAAAGATGCACCTCCACACCCACCCCCAGTGTTGTGTCTTCTCTTGTAAAGTCAGACCACAAAGCAGTCACGTTAAAAAAAATAAATTCTTTAACCCCAATAAACACTGTCACAGAAACTACTCCAAGGTAAACTACCTTTTATTAAGTAATAATCTGTCAGAATTTCAACCTCCTTCAAACCCAGACAACACTGCAGACTATGCAGAATTATTCACAGAAGGTCTGTGTAACCATGCCAATGACTGTACAAAGACAGTTGCACCTACCAGAAATAATCCCACAGCTAACATAAAAAAACAAACCACCCTTGTGGAATCCAAAATTAAACAGGCTGTAAAACAAAACTAAAAAAGCCATAGGTTAAATTACAAAGTGTAAAAATGAAAATAAAAAAAAACTCTCTCTTCAAACTGAATCGATAACTGAGAGGACTAATTAAGTCCAACAAAGCAAATTTTGAGGTGACTATAGTGTCCCAGACCAAGGACAACCATAAGGCATTCTTTAGCTATATCCAAAATCTCAAAGGCAGCACACAACAGTATGGAACCACATTTATGGAACCAGGAGATATAGAAAATCTTCTGCCTGACAAATTCAGCTCCAACTTTACCCCTACTTTCACCCTCAGCCACCTCCCCAGAAAATACCATCTAATACGACCTTTCCAAGTATCAGTAGGGAGTAGGTTATATAAACGCTCTCTAAGGCCAGAAATAGAGCTACAATGGGCCATGATAATATCCCAGGATACTACGTAAATAGCCTGAGATATGACCTGTCAGGGCCACTGGAGTCACTATTCAACCATAGCCTCTAAATAGGCTTCATGACATGTGAATGGAGGACTGCAATGGACATCCCTCTGCACAAGGGCAGGCCATCAACAGATCCTGGAAATTACAAACCTATTAGTCTGGCTAGTCTCATAAGCAAAAAACATGAAAATAATTATCCTAGAAATGATTAACAATGACAAAGGAAACCTTCAGACACTGGACCCAGCCCAGTTTGGTTTTGTCAAAGGTAGAACATGCCTAATGAACCTGGTGAACTTCTTTGAAAAGGTCACCAAGGCACTGAATAAGGGCAAAATGGTGTATACTGTCTACCATGACCTAGCTAAGGTACTTGATACAATAACCCTCAGGGCACATAAACAAACTCATGGAATTAGGCCATATGTAACCTGCAAAAGCCAGGTGGCTCACAGATAGGATCCAGGAGGTTAGGATTGAAGAGAATACCTCCACAAAGACCAGTCACCAGCAGATTCCCCTGGGCTCTGTGCGGGGTCCGCTCATTTTTGGCATCTATTTCTTTGAAGTCAAGGTCAGTGTTAAGGGCCTCCAGCTTACCAAATTTGCAGATAATTGCAAACTGGGAGCAATCATAGAAACTCCCCAAGATACTAACATTTTACATGAAGTTCTAACACAGACAAATGACTGATGCCAAAGCCATGGTTTAAGACTCAATGTTAAGAAATGCATAATAGTACCTTTTGGGAAATTGGACACCCAAGGAAACTGCTTCATCAATAAACCATACCTTAAAAGTAGACACAATAGTCTGGGATTTAGGGACTCTTGTAGATAGTAACCTCATTTTGACCAACATGTGTCCAAAGTAGTAAGAAAATCATTCTGTGTCACTCAACTTATAAGTAAGGGCATGGCATCTAGGTCCAGAGAAATTATCATGCTGCTATACTCAGCCCTCATCAGATCCATCATTACGTATAACACTCCCTTTAGTATGTATTTGACCAGACATGTGCAACAACTGGAATGTCCACTGAAGTTCTTCACAAAAAGAATACAGAGTGCAAACTCAATGTCCTGTGCAGATTGACTCAAAGCCCTATCCCTATACTCTGTTTCCTACAGACTGCAGAGAGGCAATTTATGCCAGGCATAATAGGAACCCTTGGATCGTGTCCTGATGGACCTTTTACATATCCACAAAATGAACAGCAGCAGAAATATCAAGTCCAAGGATTTTAAACTTTGCTTGAAATTTAAATAGGACATGTTGGAGGGACACATATGTATCTCAGAGAATTCTCATTCTTTGGAATAGGCTTACCATCCGTGTGAAGCAGAGACCTTCCCTAATCCTCTTCAAATGTAACCTGGATCAGTGAATGTCAAAGTGGAAATACACCCCTGGTCTGACACCTATGGCTCTGATAGACAGAGGCAGCAGTTAAATCATGCCCTAACTACCATACACCCCCTTAAAACAATCTCTAAGACAACAATTGACAGTGGGCTATATTTGGGTTGCATAGTTAGGCTTATAAAGCCCCAGTGGTTGTTAGCCTGGGATATACTTATGAACTTATGAGCCTATCAACTGTAATTAGATGATAATGCATAGTAAATCACTGGATGTTCACTTTCATTCTATCCCAAATGTAAGTCCAGTTTGCAAAGATGTTGAAGTAGGGACTTGAAAAATTTGTTTTCTGGAAAACTGCATATATTGAATAGCAGTTTATTCCATGTTTTTTCTGGTGTAATGGAAAAGCAAGAGTCTCCATACATGTTGAGGGATCTAAGGATAGGCACTGTGATTCACTGGGGCACTCAGATTTCAGGAGAATGGTCTCCAACAAATAGTATGAGCTAATAAAGGGCAGTTGTTTGATTGTAATAATTTATAACCAAAGCTGACTGCAAAAAATGAGTGAATTTAAACCAGTGTAGAGTGTGTAGAGATTAGTAATGATGCATTCTGTTATGGTGTCCTAAGAGGAATCTAGAAACTGTGTTAGAAACCTTCTCAAGTTTATGAAATAAAGGGAATAAATGAGTGAAGAAAAGAAACAGAGGACATAAATGATGAATATAGGTAAGAGTTTTTAGTGGCTTAGCTAACACTGTCAGTTAAGAAAGTTTTGGCTTTGTAAAACTTGCCTTGTGTTCTATTGTTCATGTTGCAATTTTTACCTGGAGGCAAAATTTTAATTGATCTCAGTAATGCACCCAAGGAGCTTAGATGAAGCAATTTCCTCTTAGATGATTGAATCAAGAGCTTTAGTGGCTATTTCAGTTCATTAGCAGAAAATGGTGGTCTGGGGGTGGATCAAGGCAAAAAGAAGTAGGGGTTAAAATGACATTGGAAAAAAAGAGCAAAGGCTTAGGTTTTGATCTTTTGAGTGGTAGAACCACAGAGTCCAGCCAAGCTTGTAGGGAGTGGAATAATGTTTTGAATAGAGTAAGAAACTCAAATGAACTGTTATTCAGCATGATAGTGAGTCAGCAGTGTATTGCTTTAGCTTAGAACCTCCACTATCACTGAATAAATTATGAGGAGCAGCAGACCAAACACTACTATGGTATACCTAAATTAAATGATAAGGAGCTACAAAGACCTCATTCCATTTACAGCTTGTCTTCTAGTAGTCAGATAATCTGGAAACTATTTGAATCTACTGAGACAGACTGCATAACATTCTAAAGCATCTAGTAGCCTACTATGTATAGGGGGCAGCAATGAAAAAAGATTGCTCAGCAAATTTTCTACTGTCAGACTCAACTATGTTCTGATTAATCAAGAAGTACAGTGATTGTGCCATGGTTTGATTTTAATTTGTGCTGTATGATGGAAATAATATTCTGAGTTTATTAGAATCTGGGAGTAGAAGTATTTTTGGGAATTTCTACATCAGGTGGAAGTTCAGTTCTGGACAATAGCTATTTAGGAAAATTTAGAGCTTATCCTTATGACGTACATTGATTACTTTCTTCCAACATGGTGCTGATGGAAACTGGTTATCTTTGTATATTTCTTTAGCAATTTCGTCACTAAATTGTTAGATGGCTTCCAAAGGAAATGCCAACTCTGTGACTAAGACATACAACTATACTCATAAAAAGTCAGAACTAATTGGCACAAATCACAGTCAAACATAAAAGTAAGTAATAAAAGCATTTTTGCTAGAGCAGCAAGCCCCACCACTGCCAACGTGGGGGTACAAACCAAGCCTCCTACTACTTGCACATTTATGTATGTGAGAGGGAGATACACATGTATACACTATATGTGAGTTTATTACTTTAGGTTGCATGATCACAATAGGGAACATAAAATAATGGTCTAAAAGCATCAACCATGTAAATAGTCAGAATAAAAACAGACAGCAGGATTCAATAAACTCCATGTAGGTTCCATGCAAAGCCTACATGGAGTGTTTTCACATAAGAGAAACTGCTCACGGCATGGCATCATGTGGCATTGTACGGCATCATACCATGAGTATTAATGATGTGTGGCCCGCTTAAGCAAGGTTTTGCAGCTTGCACTGGTGTTGCTGACTGTGAAACCTGTGCACTGAATGTGGATCATTCCACAAAGCCTTTTAGTACAAGAAATGTGGTCAAACACTAAACTAATTGGGGTGCAAAAGGCAAAAATAGCAAAAATAAGGACTGATTTACTTAGTGTTAACATGCATTTTCTGAAGGATATGAAGTATGAAACAGAAATGTATGTCATTATATATTGACTTCAGTCTTCAGTGATTTCCCAATAAACCACACATTTTGCAAGGAACAGCCCAAAAATGTGAGGCAAACATCTGGACCTTCTGCAAAACTCTGGACAGTCTCCCTTTTTTGTTTTAATTTCTTTTTTTTTTTGCCAGTTTTTGCTCTATTCTTTGCTAGCATAAACATATTTGGCTGTGCTCACTTGGTTTGCATGAAGCACAGCAGTGCACAAACCGGAAGTATGGACACACAGGTTGTAGACTGGACCCAGACAGCCACAAACATAAACCAGATGCATTCAATTAATAATATTGCACATCGTGCAAATCCAATAAGCAGTGTTGTATTATAATTAAAATTGAGGAATTTACAATAACTACAAAGATAGAGCATATGATGTCACTAAAACTGTGATAGCAAGTGTTAAGTGTAGACGTGGAGTGCACAAGGTCTGGGGTTCTAGTACAGGATATAAACATTTTGTTTTACTGTTGTGAGATTGCAGATTATAGCAATGAAGTGCAATACACAGAACTGTTTTCTCAGACTCCTTAGGAGAACTGTAGACATGGTTCATTTGACTAGCACATATACACAAGTGTCTGTATGCCTAATAATCTAGAAACTGCATTGTCTGGCACTGTTGCACATCATTTACCATCACGCAAATATGGTGTCTACCAGTGTGCACCCTCGCATACATTGTTTACATGATGGTAAGTGATGCGCAACATTTTCAAATGTTGCAAAATCAAAATGTGTGCACTCTCAGAAAGCACAAGACATGCAATAGGTGGGAAAACATTTTCATATAAAATGCATTTGGTGGGAAATGCTCATTATACATTGAGCTTGAGCTATGGCAGGCATGTCAGGAGTTTCTGGAGAGGGTGTATGCTTTTGGGTGCAAAGGTGGGGTGCTCACGAGTCCAAAATTTTTGTTGACCTCCTAGTTAAGGAACATGGGCCCTGGTTGCTGCAGCAGGACTATTCAGGCTCAGAATATAAATCTGATACATGGAATAGTATTTCCAAGGCTTTAACCAATGCTACAGGTATCCGTTTCTCACCAGAGGAGGAAGCAGGAAACTCTCAACCATTGGATTGGGAAATTTCATATAGGGAACACCCCACAGATTAAGTACCAATTGTAATGAGTATTTCTAAGAGTTAAAAGCTGAAAATAGTCAAGGCTGGTATTCATAATGATGTTCTGTTCTGTTCTTTCCACAGCTGCTGCAGATTGAGCCTCAAATGTTAGGTCCCATGTCATGCATTTGTTAAGGATGTGAGAAACATGTGGTATGTGTGCATCAGAACAGTACTGTCTAAATAGTATTTTAATAATAATAATTTGTATTGTAATTTTGTAGCATTAAAAGTTCAGGACTGCTTAGTTGGTACTTAATGCAGTTGTATCAAACTGAGCATGTATTTCCCAGCTGTAAAAGAAACTATGCATGCCTTAGTCTGTAGCACAAAACAATGGTGCCATATTCTCAAATAACAGTGAGCATGTATCTCTAAACTGTAAAAGTAAAGTATGCATGTAGTAGTCTGTAGGACAAAAGAACAGCACGTATTTGAAAGTAGTCATCTGTTGTAGATTCAAAAACCACACTTCCCAAATATACAATACTGTTAGGTTTCCATCATTATTGGAATGTAACTTCATACCAGTGGCACAAATGACCTTCTGTAAACTGTAATCAGTATAATTGTAACACGTATATGTGCAATATATGGACAATCAAGGGTTGGTGGCTGCAATCTGTAATACAGTGTGCCTCTGTTATGAACTGGTATTCTTAAAAGTAAAGAAGAAATTTCTTATGTATTTGTAGTGTTAAATGTAAAGGTAACAGAATAGAGTTGAATAATTGTATCAATGATTTGTATGTCACATATGAAGTTACTAATGTTCTCCCTTTTTTTCTCTCACCCCAACCCTTTTCTTTCTCTCTCTCTCTCTCTCTCTCTCTCTTTTTTTTTTTTTTTAATTTTCTTTATTTTTTTGTTTTTCCCACAACACAGTGGGGTAGATCTGTCCCACGGGATACACCGGGCCCCACTCTACCTGCTATAGCACCGCTGCCCAGCACCTCTGATATACAACCTGGTAGTAGTCCCTCTATGTTGCCTCTGCACTGCCCGGCCCCTGAGGTAGTTCTGCTCTGGAGGATAGGTCTATGGCTCCCTCCTGGAGCTCTGGTGGAGGTGGTCAGTTTAACACCTGAAAGGAACTGTAGGTATGGTGTGTGGGATTGTGCATTGCACTGCGGGCACATGCATATGCCAGATGGAGCGCCTGTTCTCCATCCTCATGCAGAGCACTTGTAGGAGATATAGACACTGGACACTGCAACCAGCAGCTCAGTGAGGTGACAATGATGACAGTCCACTGGCTGAGGATTGGAGTATCACTGTCAACTGCCTCGACATGCATAGGACTTAAATTTCCCACTCTCTCCCTAACCATGGTGTTCACCCAGCTCATATGTCCTTCACCATCCTTGTCTCTTATCTTGTTTGTCTTGGCTGTCTGCAATTGCTTCCTCACCTGCCCAACTTACCTCACTAAGACATCCCTATAGTCATTCCCCAACATTCGTATCTCTCTCTCAAAATAAATGGGCACACAGATTGGCTCCGTGTTTTATTATTGTCATTTGCTCAAACCATTTGGAATAAAGTTACTTATTTCTTCCAAATAGCTTTAATGATAATTTTCAATTGTCTAAATCTCTGATTTTGTTTAATGCAACCATACCCCAATGCATTACTAGAACAAAGTTTTCACTC
>NC_056726.1:1806584273-1806594273 GCF_019279795.1 Protopterus annectens | reverse complement strand
GCAGTTGAAACAATTTTATTTCAGGCCTAGAATTTCCTTGTGTCTACTCCCATGGGATGGAAACATACAGGAAAAAAATAGAATATAGGCTAGATGGATGCTGTAGAGCTTGTTGAATAGCTCCACCATACTGAAATCACCTATTTATGCTGTAATTAGCAGCTATGAAAAACTGCTACTTTACCAAACATGTGAACTCTGTTAGTGCCCATTGGTACACAATGTGCACCTGCGCACCACTGCATGCACTGATGCTGCGTGCACCAATGCTGAAATAAGGTGAACACAAGGGAATGTATTACTTCTGTCCATGCCTGTGATATCCCACAAATATGCAGTTCGAAAAGCAGAGGGATGGTTGCAGACCCTGTAGTAGAATTCAGGACCTTCTATACTCTAGCCCTACACATAGATGTGCTGCCACAGGAATTGTTAAGTGACAAGCATCATGAAACCTGCCATTTCCCATTTCCCATGATTGTGCTAAGTGCTGCATCATGCAGACAAGGACAAAAATTAAAAAATAAATTTTAATGTAATGCAGCTAGATAAGATACATTTTAACAAACAATAAAGAAGATGACATAGAACTTGTGAATTGTGCACTGCTTACATGCACTTTTACACTTCACAGACCTACATTAGTAGCCTGACACACACCCCTGATGTCATCATTCACTGTTGTCATGCATTCAACACAAACACTGTGGAAGTTCTTACATGAAGTGAACATCCCTACACAGTTACAAGTTTTTGGGATTCATCAGTTCTAATGAGTTTTGACATCATTTGCATCTTCACCATGTTGACAGCCTGAATCTACATGGTCAGTAACTGTATAAATAGGGAAACAAAAGGTGAGCCCAATGTTGTACAGTCAAGGGAAGGAATTACTCAGGTGTATATATCTGCACAGAGAAATTCAGGTTTGGGATTCTATATTTCATGGGGTTTATACTTTTAGCTGTTTTTATTAGTCATGATTACAGTGTTTATTTGGGGGCAGGGTGCAAAACAGCATTTATGTCATGACACTTAATAAGGAATTGTTGCTATTTTTAACATTGTTTTCTAGCAATCAACATGTCTGGGAATGTCATAATCTGTGAAGGGTTACATGTTAGGGTTAGTTCTGTACAAGTGTATGAACAATTACTTGCTCTAGTTTCTGTGTAGACTCCTTTGCATGTCTGTATTCAGAAAACTTTTGCATAGATGGCTAACGCAAGCATGGAATCTACATGGTTATTTTACAGCTTGTTGAAACGCTCCACTGTGTTGATTTGCTTCATTAGCATACAATTCAGCTACTTATGGTGTAATTTGGATGCCAAGAAAGCTTCTGTTTTAGCACAAGTGAGTTACACCACGCTGAGTTTACTGAATCTAAAACTTTTTGCAGCTGTATGTGCATCATAACACACACTCTGTCAGAATTATCATGTAGGCTTTATTGAATCCACCCCAGAATCTTTTTTTTTGCAGGTGGCAAGCTCCCTTACACCTCTCACATGAGGGAACTGTATCCCCCATATAACCTGCTCCTTCCTTTCCCATACTACAAAGCTGGCAAGATACTGTTCAATCAAAACAAATCTGATGTAAAAATATTTGGCATTTTTTTCAGTCACGCTAATGGATGATAAAATATGCTATATATATATATATATATATATATATATATATATATATATACATACACACACACACACACACACACACAGTATATATATATATATATATATATATATATATATATATATATATATATATATATATATATATATATATATTGTATTTATCAAAAAGAAAAAGTGAAAAGCTGGCACAGCTAATTGAAAATCAGCTGATCAAAAATTTAAAAGAGTGACAAAAGTAATGCCAAAATTGATAGACATGAATCACTGTGGTTTTGTGGATGGGAGGGAAACATTTGACAACATTAACAGAACATTGATGATTCACAGGGAAGCAGAATGTAAGAAAATACCATCCTTGTTAATGGGCATACCTCTCAAGTGTACAGATTTTTGCAGAATGTCCAGATTTCTGCCTCATATTTTTGGCGGGTTCCTCCAAAAATCTGTGCCTTTCTGGTAAATAGCTGAAAATTGAAGTCATTAAATAATGACAAATATTTGAGTTTAAGACTCCGCATCCTTCGTAAAATTCATGTTAATGCAAAACCTATTATTTTATCAACTTTCTAAGTTTGTAAGAGCAATATTTAAAATCAGTCTCTATTTGTTCCCCATTATTTTAGTCTTTGTCCAGATTTTTTTGCTCTAAAAGTTTCAGAGTTATGTTGATGGGTCTTGCTGCAGAGAAAGAATTTGACAGAGAAAACTGAAACTTTATGAACAGGGTAATGGAAGCATTTGCATTTCCTGAAAAAAATTACAAGGTTGATTAGGAGGATATATGAGGGATTGGAGGTGAAATTTAAAGTGGGTGGGGTCTTCTCTGATAATTTCTGCTTGAACAGATGAACCAGGTAGGGGTGCCCTCTTTTCCCATTGTTATTTGCATTATATTTAGAATCACTAGCAAAGAAAATAAGGGACTCAGAAATTCAAGAATATAATTGGTATGGTAGTCAAAGAAAAGTTGGCTCTGTTTGCAGATGATATTATTTTATACCTGACAAAACAAAGTTACAAAATTAATGAAGCTAAAACAAAGGCAATAGCGATAAATTATGTACCCATAAACAAATTGGTTCAGCAATATCCATATTTATGGGGACATGATAAAATGAAGTATTTAGGAGTTGTTGTTGTCTTTTGGCTTTTCCCAGTTAGGGGTCGCCACAGCAGAACTCCGGTCTGCTAATGACTGGCAGTAGATTTTCACGAACGCCGAGGTGCCAGCTCAACGTTCAACTTTCAATGAAGGCACGCCCATTTACGCATGCCTTTTGAATGTCCACCCAACCACAGGGAGGACATGCAGACTCCACACAGAAGGCACTCCCCACACTCCAGCCGAGAATCGAACGGGAGAACCTCTTGCAGTGAGGTAACAACGCTACCACTGCACCACCGCAGCATGGATTAAAAATGATTCTGCTGTGACAGCTTAGGATATGTGGGAAGAGACTAAACAAAAGATAATACAAAAACTGAGAAAATGAAAGCTTTTTTATATGGATATGGATAGTAAGATACAAGAAGTCTAAGTGTTACTCCCTTCAGTCTTATACACAGGTCAAGTATATTTTTATCAACCAGAGGAGAAGTTGTGGATGCAATTAATAAAGAGCTGAAGGACTTTATCTGGGAGGGGAAGATGGCAAGAGTCAAGTAGGATAAAATGATTCTTCCAATAGTGCAGGGCGGATTGGAATTACCCAATCTGAATGGATATTTCAGAGCTACACAGTTAAGGATCCTATACATAGCACAAGCAGAAACTATAAGTCAAAGTGGAAAGGGATGATGTTGAAACAAGGGGGAAGCTCAACAAGCAAGAAGAGACTGGGAGTTTGGATGCAGGCGTTTAAGGAGAATAACAATAATCCTAGAGAATATTATATCCATAAAGTAGCAGAAGGTGTTCTAAGAACTAAGCCAACATGGAAATGGAGATTCGGCCAATAGGGATGACTGCAATCACGGATAATGACAATAGGCAAGAGGGGGCTGGAATTTATTGGAGAAAACTGGCAAATAAACCAAGGGAGCAAATAACTAGAGAGGGAAAGGTAACAGAATGGGAAAAGACCAAGAATTTATTTGGCCTGCAGGTTAGAGATTGTCTTCCCTATCAAGGACTGATATCAGAGTATAGGCAAAGAGAAAGAATAGGGAGGTCCTACATGAAAGACCAGCACTGGCAGAGTCTTAGTAGAATCTAGAACAGAAGCTGCCATTAACAAAGGAATAATTAGTATAGCATATAAAATATTTCATGATAACTATAAGAATCAATCAGAGGAGATTAGAAAGGATTGGCAAGAGAGACTGGATAAGCAATTCACAAATAAACAATGGGATGATATATTCATGTCTCCCAAATATGCAACAAAATCTAGAAGATTTAGGGTTTTTACTTGAAAATGTTTACATAGATATTTTTATACTCCAAGTAGACTCCAGAGAATTTTTCCTCAGGTAGACAGCAAATGTTAGAGGTGTGATAGGGAAGAATGAAGTACATGGGAACATATTTGCTGGGAGTGAGGTGAGTTGGCAGACTTTAAGTATTCCCTGTGGGATGCACTGTCAGAGATGCTGGGTGAGTGGATTGGTGTGACAAGGGAGATGATTTTTCTCAATTATGATACAGAATCAGAATTGCCTAGACATGGTAAGGCCTTGCTGTCTCTAATTATGGTGGCTGCCGAAAAAGCAATTACTAGAAAATGGAAATCAAAATCTAAATCAACTATATTTGAAGTAGTAAATATAGTAACAGAAATAAAACAACTAGAATTGAGATCTTTAAAAAAGGGTAGGAGCAAAGTAAATAGGAAAAAATGAAAATTGTGGGAACAAAACATACAAGGGAGGAATGAGGTTTAAAAGAAGGCAGGACTTAAATGAGCTATGTAATGCTTGACTGAAAATAACTGGGTAGGTTATAAGTGATGTATAATGTTTGCATCTGGGAGTGTGTCAGTATGGTTAGTGATGTAAAATACTTGCAACTAGGATTGTGTTGGTGTGTTTTATTTTCATTTATATAAATGTATGATTACATTGTTTCCTGCCTTTCCTGTTAAGTGGTATAGACTATCTGTAGGCTTCTGGGCCTCCAGGCCCTTCTGTGTTGGAGGGAAGCTTTCTAGCTTAGTTTTTTTTTCTTATAACTAGTCAGTTTTCTAGTTTCAGCACTCATATCTGTTTCTTTGATCTCAGCACTTGTTCAGAAAAAAAAAAAATTTTCATCTGCTTTTACTGTACTTGTGTTTCTACCTACTTTATTTTACTTTTGCATCATCTTAAAAGTACTCAATTGTATTTATTACTGCTTGGTGTAACTCATTCTAAGCCTTTTGGTTTAAACACGTGGGCTTCGGACCAGTTGTTTTGCACTGAGAGGGTTTGTGGTCTGCACTGTAGTGGCAGAACAGGTAGCTTACATCCTTCTAGGTTGGGAACTGCTGATTGAGGGCTCAGTGTCTGTTATTCTAAAAGTGTATTAATTCTGGTTTAAGCACTTGGGCTTTCAGGCCAGTTATTTTACATTAAGAGGGTTTGTGGTCTGCACTCTTGTGGGAGGAGAGGCTGGACTCTGCCCTTCTGAGCTGGGAATTTCTGGTTAAAGGCTTATAGTGCATGCATATCTGAACTGCTTCTTACTGAAGTTGGTGCGCCTTGTTTGCTTTGGCATAGACTGGATTCGGGCCTGCTGGATCTAGCTTTGTTTGTGTAACTTGAGCACTAATCCAGGAATTCTCTAAAGTATTCAATTGTATTTATTACTGCTTGGTAGTAACTTGATTGAAGTGTAGCTATCATTCTAAGTCTTTTGGATTAAGCACTTGGGCTTCAGACCAGTTGTTTTACATTAGGAAGGTTTGTGGCATGCACTGTGGTGGCAGGACAGGTAGCTTTCATCCTTCTAAGTTGGGAACTGCTGATTGAGAGCCCAGTGTCTGGTGCATTAGTTCTGGTTTAAGCACTTGGGCTTCAGGCCAGTTATTTTACATTAAGAAGGTTTGTGGTCTGCACTCTTGTGGGAGAAAAGGCTGGACTCTGCCCTTCTGAGCTGGGAATTTCTGGTTAAATGTTTATAGTGCCTGAATATTTGAACTGTATCTTACTGAAATTGGTACACCTTGTTTGCTGTAGTATAGACTAGATCCAGGCCTGCTGAATCTAGCTTTGTTTATACGCTTGTTGTTTGTTTGCTTGTTATTTCCCTGGAATGCTAATTCCACCTAATACGCAGCTTGTCAGCGCTTCTGTGGATCACTAGTGATATCTGCATTGCTTACTGTACTTATTTCCTTGTTTCACTTGGAAGAAAGTTACTGTTTGTCGTTTTTGCATTTAAGTTACCTGTAGCACATTGCACTTAAGTTACCTGGCACTTGCTCACTAAAGCAATTATATAAGTCAGCACTAAAAATTAAAAGCACTACACCCTCACTCCCCACTGGCCCTTGTTTTCAATTATTAAGGAATTCCCAATATTATTCTAGCATGTCCAAAGGTCAGTTGTCAATCTCCTCTCCGGTCCAGCTGGTGAATCTGGGAATCTTGAGGCAATGTTACAACTGCCTCATGTACACAGACAACCCTCTCCTCCTCCCAACAAATTCCAACACATGTGAGAGATGCAACCATATAGCCAAACTGGAGGCTAAGCTCTCTCAACTCAGTACTGGCATAACCAGTTAGGAGAAGAAGGAAACCACACTCACTACAATTCCAGTCTCACATAGACATACCATGACAGCAAACCAAACACATAATCACACAAAAACATACTCAGAGGCTCTAAATAAAGATCTGCCTAAGCAGCAGAGACCTCCAAAGCAGACACCCAAGCAACCGCTACCACAAAACAAAACACGTGCAACACATATCTCACAAAGCCAGTGTGCCGAACAGTCACAGCCCTTAAGACTAAACAACACACCTGATACACTTGTAATAGGTGACTCTATCGTCAGGCACACTGATGTCCCGCTCACCAGGCTGAACAAGGAGAGGGTCACGGTGAGCAGCCTGTCGGGCGCTAGGATCCGCCACGTAACACAAGCACTCAGGTCACTCCAAGGCAAGTACAAATATGACTCAGTCATTGTCCATGCTGGTGTGAATGACCTGAGACGTACCTCCCTGGACTACATGAAAAGAGACATAAAGGAGCTCTCTGAGCATGTAGCCCAGGCCAGTATGACCCTGACCTTGAGTAGCATCTTACCCTCACCAAGAATGATGCCACAATATGAAGACAAGATGATCAATTTCAACAATTGGCTTAAGTACTGGTGTCATTCAAAGGGGATCCAATGCCTGTCAGCTTGGGATGATATGCTCGACAAGCCACGATGCTTCGCTAGGGACGGCTTGCACCTGTCACCCTGGGCTTTGGATATTGGCAAAGGCTCTTGTTACCCCATAGTGCCTTTTTAGGCAAGGCTCAAAAGACAAACCCACCTCCATAGGTATCACAAGGGATAAGAAACTAAGAGTAATGCTACTCAATGCCAGAAGTCTAAACCTCAAGATGCACGCTCAAACTCTCCTTAGCATGGAGAACATCGATATCTGTGCAGTAACAGAAACCTGGTTCAGGGCTCCCGAGAGCACCCCAGCACTACCAGGTTATACCTCATACCATGCTTTTCGGCCCCAAAACTTGGACCGAACCACAAAAGGAGGGGGAGTATCGATATTCATCAAAGATACCCACACCTCCAGGTTGGTGGCAAAGCACGAAGCGTCAGAGACTATCCATGTGCAACTAACAGTGGGTAAAACTGCCTTCCAGTTTATAGCCTGCTACAGACCACCCTCCCAAACCCAGGAACCCCACTCGGCCTTCCTGAGAACACTGGAAAATATGAAGGTCTCTCCAAACACCATTATATTGGGCGACTTCAACTACCCAAACATAGACTGGGAGCATTACTCTAGCTTCAACACCCTAGCCGAAAGGTTCCTAGAATTTATAAACTCAAATGCTATGGAACAACTTGTTACCACTCCCACAAGAGGGAAAAACATACTGGACCTGATCATCACCAACATGGGGACTCTATGCTCCAGACCAGAAGTGTATCCCTCCCTGGTAAGATCAGACCATAAACTAATCTCACTGGATATTCACATCCCGACCCCACCCCCTGCCCAGAAAACCACAGTGAAAGACTTCTCTAAAGCAAATTTCACACTCCTCAAAACCGAGGTGGAATCCTTCAAAGCCCCCGGGCCTGTGGAAAATACGGCCCAGACCACAGAATCCTTTATAAACACATTCTATGAACACCTTCAGGAATGCATGGATCATGCGATCCCAAATAAAACCAAGACCCAATCCTCCAAAGGCAGACGTCCTGCCTGGTGGACCCCAGCCATAAACAAACTATACAATAGAAGGAGGAAGCTACTAAATGATAGAGCAAAATCCCAAAAAGGGAAGGCATCACTGATCAGTATTAGCAAAAAACTACGGGCACTCATAAAATTGTCTAAGGCCAGCTTCGAGAGAAAAATTGCACAGGACACTAAGGATAATCACAAGGCTTTCTATAGTTATGTTAGGAACCTGGGTGGTAATTCCCAGATATGCTCAGAATTAGTCCAAAATGACAAAAAATACACTGAACCCACAGACATTGCCAACATCCTAGCTGACAGGTTCAGCGCAAACTCCCTCCCCACCAAAAGGGCAAATATCTATCCCAGCAGAGTGCTGCCCCCCTGAAATCTCAGATGCTCAGGTAAGAGCCGCCCTCTCGAAAGCAAAAAACACAGCATCAATAGGACCAGACAGTGTCCTGGGCTGCGTCCTACATGAACTCCAAGAAGAGCTAAACCCAAACATAAAACTACTGTTCAATCTCAGCCTTACTACAGGATATGTGCCCAAAGAGTGGCGTACAGCAACAGTGGTCCCTCTCCATAAAGGTGGTGCCTCAACGGATCCTGGAAACTATCGCCCCATAAGTCTGACTAGCTTGGTCTGCAAAGCTATGGAAAGGATCATCATGGACCTCATAAATAAAGATATTGGGGACCTACAGACACTGGATCCTACCCAGTTCGGCTTTGTTAAGGGCAGATCCTGCCTCTTAAACCTGGTTGATTTCTTTGAAACAGTCACCAAGGCCATTGACGAGGGAAAGGTGGTCCACACAGCCTACCTGGACCTCGCAAAAGCCTTCGATACAATACCCCACTCGGGCATTATAGATAAGCTCACCAGCTTAAATATAAACCCCTATGTCACTAGATGGATTGCAAAATGGCTCAAGGACAGAACCCACATGGTTAGAATTGCTGGAGCCATGTCAGACTCCAAACCAGTTACAAGTGGTGTCCCACAAGGCTCAGTCCTGGGACCTCTCTTGTTCGGTATATATTTCTCGGAGGTACAGGCCAACACGGAAGGACTGTGGCTTATCAAGTTCGCAGATGACTGCAAACTGGGCGCCATAATCGACTCTCCAGCTGACACAAGCATCCTCCAAAAGGGCCTCATAGAAACAGACAACTGGTGCCAGAGCCATGGTCTCAAGCTAAATGCCAAAAAGTGTATAGTCATCCCCTTTGGCAAAAACAAAGTGCCCACAAATTACCACATAGGTGGTAATCCATTAAGTACAGAAGAAGTAATTAGGGACCTGGGGACCCAAGTTGATAGCAATCTCTCATTTGACAACCATGTGGCCAAAGTGGTTAGAAAAACATTGTATATAGCCCACCTAATCATGAAGGGATTCACATCTAGATCAGGGGAGGTCATTGTGCCTCTTTACTCATCCCTCATCAGGCCCATAATTGAGTACAATGCCCCTTTTGGGATGTACCTTACCAAACACCTGCAGCAACTGGAAAGACCCCAAAAGTACCTCACCAAGAGGATCAAAGGGCTCAAACAGATGCCATATGCTGCCCGGTTAAAGAAACTCCAGCTCTACTCAGTGGCATACCGCCTGTTCAGAGGCGATCTGTGTCTGACGTATAAAGCCATGTCCAACCCAGAATTAATGGACATGCTGCACATCAGAAAATCCAAATCCCATCGAGCTACGCTCGAGACTTGAACCTCAGCACTGAAATAAATAGAACATGCTGGAGGGACAGATTCATAACCCAGAGGCTCCCTTCACTCTGGAATAAAATCCCAGTCCAGGTTAGGCAGAGTCCCTCATTGACTCTCTTCAAGAGGAATCTTGATGAGTGGATGGGAGATCGTAGGTTTACCCCGGGTATCACTTCTGTGTCACTGTTAGACAGAGGCACAGTATACTAACCTCGAAAAATGGCATAGCAAAATAAATTTAAAATGGGTGGCGAAAGCCAAACACATTCTGGCTAGG